>NC_056750.1:48455130-48555130 GCF_019279795.1 Protopterus annectens
ATAAAGTAATGTGCTCAGAGCCCTGCTTTATTTCTTTTTCAATGACATCTTGAATGATTAAATAGTGTAAATGGCTTTCTAACATTAGTTTACTTTGAACTGCATTGTTCTGTTTTTCTTGTAACACCAAGGATTCAAGCATTACATTGATTTCCTCAACCCCTTCTAATGGACCAACTATCACCTTGACTGGACAGTATCCTTCACTATATATACTTACAGAAGGATTAATCACTTTTGACATTTTCATTAGAAGTTGGCATTTAACTACATTAATTTCATGGTAGCAGATGTACTTGCTTTCCACTGTCTTCCATGAACCTTCTAATTTTCTTTTCCATTCATTGAACATCACTTCATCTAATCTACCAGGCCCAGAGAAGTTAATTTGAACCAGTTCTTCATCTTCTGATACTGAAAAGACTCCACTGTTCAGTGCTAGAATATTGCGAACATCAGAGTTGGCATCTTTATTTTCAGTCAGGTACTTTATGAGGTATGGATCTGTCCTGAAGGAAAATGTTTCTGCAAGTAAATATATATATATAGGTTTAATAAATCAGTTATTACAAATTCAGACATTTTATTATAATACTACTTACATGTTTACAGTACTTGCAGATATTACTCAGAGGTCAAGCCAGTCATACACAATGCAAATCTATAGCCAGTTTTTGAAACAAAATTGAATTGACCAACTCAGATGCAGTAAGACCCCAGTTTTGCAACATACAACTAAAACAAAAAAGGTACAAATGAGCCACCAGAAAAGTCCAATACATACTAGTTACTTATGGTTGTTATATTATTTGCCCAAATTAAAATATATTAGTATGAGAATGTTAGTATATTTTATGACTCGGCAGTTACATTATTAAGATGACATAACTTAAGGGGGGGGAGTTATTTTGTGACACATCAACAGCTTGGAGGCTTGATATATGAAACTGAAATTTCTGGTTACACTCTTAGTGTATTTTATATGCTGTAACTTCCTGTACATAGAAAAAGGTGGAATATGCATTTAACAATGTTCTGTTTATGGAAAAATGCAGAATATGTCTTCAAAATGGGTAAAGGGGCTTGTGCTTGTAAAAGTTGTCACAGCAATTCAGTCAGGCAATCAGTTGCATTAGACAGATAATGAGACACTCACTGCCTGTGTTATATTGTATATAAAAAGAGGTTGCATATTCAGAGAAAACCAGGAACTTATTATCTCAGATTGAGGTTCAGCATGGGGAAAAGTAGGGTTTTTCCCAGAGGACCATTGATTTCAGTAGCCCTTCAGGGCCTTACTGTGGATGTAGTCTGTGCCAAAACTCAAGTGAAGACCTCTTTTGGTTGCTGAATCTGAAGTGAAGGCCTAGCAAGGCTAACCACGGTGCTTACCTAAGAATCAGCCTCTGGGTGGAGAAGCTGTTGTTTGGACTAGTCACTTGAACTATAACGGCACGTTTAACGATGCTGTTTTATGCATGTAAATACGGTACAAAGCTCAGTCAGCTATTTTCCGTTTTTCTTCTGCTGCGCATTAATAAACCTGTATGTGTTTTATAAACCTGGGCCACTGGCGTGTTTCCACACTTACCCTGGTGGTGTGTGAGTGGGTAGTTTTGGCCAAAAAAGACCTGCCAATATATTACTTCTCATCGCACCTCTGCCACCATGTACATAACCTGTTTGGGGTAACATTTCTTCAAGGAGTTTATAGCTAGAAACAATGTGCTGCTGGTCCTGACTTCTTCCTAGTTTGTTTCCTTTCACTTAGAATGATGCAGTAACTCCTGAAAATAGCCACTGAATGATAAGTAGACACCGACCAAGCTTTGTGGAATAGCAATTGTTAAAGGTAGCCAATGTAACAATTACCTCAGTAAATGAGTACCATAAAAAGTTGAGCAAAAAATGCTACCTGGAATCTTGTCTATGGCTTTTGAATGATACACCACCAAAAAAACTAGTACAAAGTGAAGTTGACAGATCAAAAACACTCTAATTCCAGCTGACAGGAGTGGCATTAAAACACTATATAGATATGGAGGAGACATTACGCAGGCGATAAACACTTGAAAGGGAACTGTTATCTAAGACTAGGCTAGGTACTGAAGTACAAGCCATAACATTCTAAAATTATATACATTACAAATATTTCAAGCATGGGCAACAATGTCCTTCTAGCCTACCAATAGCAATTAGACTTTTAATATTAGCAAACTGGTAAGAGCTCAAATGCATGACCTTAAATGTTTTACAATTGTGGTTAGAACTTGAAAGGAATAATAAAGTTAAATGGCACAAATTTTGTCAGCAGAAAGATTTAAAATAGGATTGTCTATTATTATGAGAAAGTGATCATGGGAACTCTAAGTTAGTAACTTTAGTAGAACCTGTATTAGTTAATGAACATTGTTTAAAACTGACTTGTCTGCTTCTAACTCTAATATTGCAAAAAGAGTGTTTTAAGTGTGAATTGTGGAGTTACATGATCAGATTCTGTTCTACTGGTACTGAAGAAAATGCAAGTAACGGAAATGTGAGAACTAATATACATGCTACAGATGTTCCTGTGGAATATTACAAGACTGTATCTACAATAACTGAGGTAGAATTACTCCACTGTGTTTTATTCAAGCTAGTGAAATGTATACTGCATTTTTTATCGGTTCTCACAAATGCTTCAAATGTGCAAACACATTCAGTGCATATTTTCAGTGTAACTTCAAAACTTCCAGATACTTACACATGGAATAGCAATAGACTGCAATTTTTCTTTATCTGCCTTAGTTAAAGTCAAAGAAATTTCTGACTTTGACTCCTCCTGCGTCAGCAATGACATTTGCTATGCCACCTTCATGTCTATGTTCTTTATAAAGAGGGAGACTCTGGCAGCATAGTTACCCTTGATAAGGATTCCCCAATATGTAAAATTAAGTGTTGCAACAAAAAAATTGTTACATTCTGTCCCCTCACACATGGAAATTCAAACAGTTCTAGGAAAACTTTTACACAATGTAGGTTTAAATCCATGACCTGACTCATGATGTCATATAAGAAAACAATTTTCTCTACTTTAAAGCAATGGAAAAAGTGGGAGGTAGGAGAATCCACAGACACCGATATACTTAATGAGAAAGAGGTAAGGCAACATCTTGATATATCCCATTCAACTTAAAAAGGTCGGGAGATCAGGAGGGGGGGGGCAAATCAGTGACACTCATGGAAAGATCCAGACTGAAAACTAGAAGGGCTTTAACATAGGACCTACAGAAAGGATTATGATTTGACTAGATTATGGTTAGACAGTAGAGGGGATTCTGTGTGACACCAGAAATAGTAAAAGAAATCCAGCACTATCATTATAGGACCTGAAGGTGAAATGATAGAACACTCTGAAGTAAAACATGAATACAATATAGAAGTATGCACAGGAAGTTATAGGAAATGTTCATACAGAAAGAGAGAGGACACAAAATAGTAGGTCACTCAAGTTGGTAACTTCAGTGCAAAGAAAGAGGAGTAAGTAATAAAAGTGACATGGGTAAAAAAATGCAGAGCTCTAAATTCATTTATGGCCAGGGGACAAGAAAATAAAAGAAACTCAATAGATTAGTTCTGATAGCAGAAAAGTTAAAGTTGAGGAAGTTTTTTTTATTTTTTATTTTTTTGTATAGAACTATTCTTTGTAGGGGGATACATAGAAGAAGCCATAGTGTTAGTGTTTTGGGAAGAGAAGTTAAGCCTTCCACCTCACGACAAGCTAGCAAAGAAAGTTAGTTAGCAGATTTACAGGTAAGACCACATAAACTTTAAACAAGCACAATAGGAAGATAATACTAAGTAGAACAGGAGAAAATATAACTAAGGTTGTTGTGGGGGATAGTGAACAGGATATTACCACTACTTTTTAACAACATTTTTAAGTTAAAAGAATATCTCTTATACAGAACAAGTAAAGATAGTGATGAAATTCTGCAACATTGGATAGTGTCAAATCCTTATAGGACACTACTTATAAAGCTAGCCCATACTTGTGGTTTAGTAGGTCAGCTGGGAATAGACAAAACTAAGGCAAGAGTAATGCCTAGGTTTGATTGGCCAAGAATAATGAAAGAGAGAGAAAATGTCTGTGCTGCTCACCCAAAATATCAGAAATCTGCACCCTATCCTGAATTTAAGAATCCATTGATTCCAATATCTTTTATAGAAATGCCATTTGAACGGATTACTATTGCCCATTGTGGGGTCACTAAGAAAATATAGTAACTGGTATGAATAAACATTAGTAATAATGGACTATGATACAAAATTTCCAGAATCAGTACACTCCACAAAGCTAATGCTAAAGATATTACAGATGAGCTAGTACTGTTGTTCTCCAGAGAATTCATAAAGAGATACTCATTAACCATGGCACTCCCTTTATATCAAGAATACTGTGCTTTTAAGGGCAAAGAGCAGAAGATGTCAGTGTGCTAGCCACAGACTGCTGGATTAGTAGAAAGGTTCAATAAAACACCTCAATGCATAAGAACAATTGTTAATGCAGATGGTAAAAACTGCAAAATGAAAGGTGCTACAAGCCTCAACTGGGTTTACCCATGTGAACGTTTGTACAGCAGGCATCCAAGAGGACTGCACATTCCTAATACAACTTGGAGAGAAAAGAACACACAATTTAAAATGAAAGTCTAAGAGAACATTACATTTCTTTGTAGAATAGATTAAATCTGTTTATGTCCATTGTAAAGGGGCAGATACACACAGCCAGGAAGATGCAACAGTGAGTTTATAATAAGAATGCACAACTATACAGTTTGCCAAAGAGATGAGGTATTACTTTTATTACCCTTCATGGAGAGCCACTTTCCGGTTAAGTCAAGGGCCATTTGAGGTGACTGAAATAATAAATGCAATGAATTAAAATGATAGGCAGCCAAGAAAGATAAAAATAAAGCAAATAGATCACATTAATGTACTAAAGCCATGGGAAGAAGTAGAAAGTTCTGTGGTAAACTTGTATGCTTAATTCCATACAGAAGATAGCTGAGTCCCTCAGCCTGATATACACTTAATGGAAGCCTGTCAAATGTGCAAAAACAGGAAATAAGAGAATTGTTATTAACAGATAAAGGACTATTGTCATTTCTACCTGGGCAAACTAAACTAACAAAGCATACCATAGAGACAACACCTATTATGAATATTTGACTGAGATCTTACCAGATTCACAAAAATAGATTCCTAAAAAAGGAAGTGTCAGAAGAGTCACAGAGTGAATGGAACAGGCCTGTATTATTATTTCCTAAAGCTGATGAAAGTATATCGGATTCTTTAAGGACTTTAGGAAACTGAACAATATTTTCATGTTTGATAGCTATCCCATGCCCAGAATGGATGAGTTGACAGAGAACCCAGGAAATGCCAGATATCTGAGAATACTAGACTTGGCAAAGATGCACTGGTGGATACAGTGTTTGTAATCCCAGAAGGTCTATTCTAATAGATCCTGTCACCATTTGGCTTGCATGGAATCGTAGCCTCACTCTCAGTATGCAGTTCCATTACATAATAACATGATCATCCATTCAGAAGACTGACAGACTGACTACAAAAAATTGCTCTGTTTTTATTCATGTTGGTACAAATGATGCCATCCACAAAGATTCTCGGAGTGTTAGTAGTTTTTATTTTTTTGTATAGAACTATTCTTTGTAGGGGGGATACATAGAAGAAGCCATAGTGTTAGTGTTTTGGGAAGAGAAGTTAAGCCTTCCACCTCACGACAAGCCCTCTTAGATAGTATTGCTTGTACTGGCGTTAGGACATATTTTTCACAAATCACCTATAGAAAGGATAGTCAGGTCACTGTGAATGAAAAGATTTTTTGGGTAAATACCTACATGGAAAAAATGTCCTGTTTTAAAAAATGGAAATGAGTAGAGCATCCAAGTCTTGTTTTGGGCACACGTGTTCAGACAGGATGGTGTGCATCTGTCTAGATCAGGGAAGAGAATTTTTGCAGCAGATATTTTGCAATATTTAACAAATGCTAGGCAGGAATTTGCCAGGTCAAAAATTTAACATCGCACAGATAGCAACATTTGATGCCTCTCTGATGGTTGTTAATTTTAGGAGCATTAATAATAAAGTTTTTTTATTGGAAAATTGGCTATGTTCCTACAAGATTGCTGTTGTTTGTGAAACATGGTTAAAGAACAATGACTGGAAACCAGTTCTGTCAGGGTATAAATGTTTTTACTGTAACAGACATTCTAATAAAAAATAAGGTGGAGGTGTTATGATAGGGATTAAAGATAGCTATGAGACCTGTGATTATTACATGTTCAATGATAACACCAACACTATAGACTGTGTAACTGTGACAATAAAGACAACCTTGGAACATATAACAATTGTTGGATTGTATAGACCACCAAAGTCAAGTGCAGATGACCTAGAGGAATTCATACATTTCTTACATGAAACAGAGGAGGGAAGAATAATATTAGCTGGGGACTTAAATCTACCAGAACAGACTGGAATAATATTGATTTAACAATGTTAGTAAAGAAATTATTCACAGAGTATATTCAGGAACAACAAATGCTTCAGATTGTAAAAAAAACTACCAGGGGACGGAATATACTAGACATTGTTCTATCCTCGGTCCCCTTCTTTTTTCCATATTTATAAACGGTCTACACTGTATCATTCCCAAAGCCACCTGCATTCAATATGCAGATGACTCCACCCTTATCTGTTCTGACGTCTCTCTTGCCAAACTCCAAGTCACAACCCAAAACTGCTTTTCCACAGTCGAAAAATGGTTCTCGGAACTTAAACTCCTACTCAACCCAACCAAAACCAAATTACTTCTATTTTTCCCCACTCCAGCTACCGCCCAAGGATTAGAACCCCCCAACACCAACAATCCAACCTTCCACATGTCCTCCAACAATGGTACCATAATCTACCCCGTCTCCCACACCAAACTGCTAGGGGTGACTATAGACCACAAACTTAAATTTGATATGCATGTAAATTTAACCATTAAATCGGTCAACAAAAAACTCGGGTCCATGTATAGAATAAAGACCTTCTTAACCCCGCACACCAAACTAACAATTGCCCGAACCCACCTCCTCTCCACACTCCTTTATGCCTCCCCGATATTCTCCTTCCTCCATAAGAGAGAGCTTAATAAACTTTCTACTACCTACAATCACATAGCCAGATTCATAACTGGAATGCCCTATCGCACCCATCACTGCCTAAACCTAAGGACACTAGATTGGCTAGAACTGCCTAATATTCTCAAACTCAACCAACTCACTGAGGCTTTTAAAATTATCAACCATCCAGATAAAACCCCCTCATTGAACAAACTACTTACCCCTTACTCCAACCTTACGTCCCTCAGGTCTTCCAAAAGTCTACAAGTACTGACCATTAAATCTAACAACTCCGGTGGTGAAGCACTATATGCTAATTCCATTGGCAAATCCTGGAATGCCCTCCCAAACAACCTAAGACTTATGTCCTCTCTGCACCAATTTAAAATACACCTCAGAGCACTCCTGAAGTCCCAATGGTTATGCCCTTGCTCTAATCCAGACTAATAGTTAACTTCCCTGCCTTACCTAGGCCTCTCTAAGCCTCCACCCAACCCTAAAACCTAAGGGTCCAAAATTATAGCCTTGTTAGTCCTTCTGTTCAAGTCTGTATCTCTTTTAATTTATATATATAACTACTTGCTTGCTTTATTTTTCCTTTAATTGTCAGTGTAATTACTTGTTTCTACTTTGTCCTTGTATTTGTTTATGTAACCATGATCTTGGAGCTTTTCTCCCCGGGCCTCCACTGAAAATGGACATGTATCCAGTTGGACTAACCCGGTCAACAAATGTAAAATAAAATAAAAAAAAAAAAAAAAAAAAAAAATTGTTTGTGTTTCCAAAGAAATTACTGTAACCAATTCAAGTTTTACCATTGATGTGCACTGATGATTGGGTTATAAAGGTTCATTTGATGCTAGATAATTCTGCCAAACTGAAATCTAAACCAATGCACTGAAGGTTAATTACAGATTATATGGAAGCAAAACAGTCACTATATAAAACTAACTGGACTGAGGTGTTCAGTGGAAAAACTGCAGATGGAATGTGGAAAGGTTTGAAAGAGAAATTGAGTGCAAAAAATCTAAAAAATGTTTAACATCATGAACTAGGCATACAATATCAGGTGGATATATTTCCATAAAAACAAGATATCTGATTAAGATGAGAGACACAAAATATAAGAAATGGAAGAGAGGTCGAACTACAACTTTGAAAACTGAAATAAACAAGCTGGACAAACAAATTAAGCATAGTGTGATACAAGATCAAGAAAAATTTGAAGAAAATGTATATAAAGATATAACAGGAAACCTTTTTATAGCTACATAAGATGTGGAAGGAGTAAAGATATACAAATTGATAAACTGTGTGTAGATTCTAAAATTTATTCTCAGACACAACAGATTATAGATATATTTACAAAATCTTATGCAAAACAATTTGGCTCCACAAAAGGTGTGGTAAGTTGTCCTAGTGCCATCCAGGTAACCCCGGATACTGGAATCAAATTAGATTATATTGAAAAAGAACTGCACAAACTGGATAAAAACAAAGCACAGGGAGGAGATGGAATTAGTAACAATGACCCGAGAACACTTCAGCAAGAACTTACAGTACCATTATAACTGTTATTCACTAGGTCATATAAATATGGGGAGATTCCTCAAGATTGGAGACATGCACTTATTAAACCTGTCTTTAAGGGAAAGGGGAGTTAGACAAACCCAGAATCATATAGACCCTTAAGTCTACTTTTATGTTGTGGAAAAATAATGTAGAAAGTAATACTGGATAAGTTATTGTCAGAACTGGATAGGTTGGGACTTGAAACCATATATCAGCATGCATATGTTGAAAACAGATCTATTACCACCTGTAACATGATGTTCAATAACAATATAACAGCAGCTATGAATGAAAAACTGTGCTGTGATGTGATTTATATAGATTTAACTTCAGCATTTGACAGGGTCATACACATAACACTGATCAAAAGATTAGTACAACTAGGTATTGATGTACTCTTGATAAGATGGATAGCTGCATGGCTTACAAATATGACAATGCAAGCATCATACAGCAATTGGATGGGCAAAATCCTTGGTTACAGTCAGGGTGTCCCACAGGGCTCTGTCCTAGGCCCTTACTTGTTTAGATTGTATCTTTCAGACCTTACTCTTTCATCTGAGGTGTTCTACAGTCTATATGCAGATGACCGGAAAGTGGATAAAATGATTACATCTGTTACAGATAAGGCATGTCTGAAAATAACTTGACTAAATCAACCATTTGGGCACAGGAGAATAATATGCTGATAAATACATCAAAAACTAAGCATTTGATATTTGATAGGCATAAACTGAAAGGTGAATATGTAATACAGCACGTAGTGATTGAAACTGTAGAATCATTTAAGGACCTGGGTATATGGGTAGATTCAGCTATGAGTTTTTCTAATCATATCAACCAATTGGTTAATGATAGTTATAGAACTATAGGTTGTATAAAAAGATTTATAAAGTCTAGGAAATCAAAAATAATGAAGTCATTGTTTGTTAGTTACATTAGACCCAAACTTGAGTATGGAATAACAATATGGAAACCCTATAAGGATATAAGCTTGAGTAAACTGGAGAGAGTACAATGGACCTATACCAAGGGCATCCAATGATGTGAAAATGTAAGTTATTATGAAAGACGAAAATATCTGAACTTGTCCAGTGTCTCTTACAGATATCTAAGAGGAGATCTTATTCAGGTATATAGGGCATTTAGGGACAACTACCTCTGGGAATGTTTGGGGTTAACAAAAAGTACTAGAGAATTATCAGATAACCTATGTAGGAGATTCTATAGGCATGAGAAGTGTACTAATTGGTTCTTTGACAGAGTACCTGATGCATGGAACAGACTGCCAGATTACATTAAATCAAGTACTAGTTTAGATATTTTTAAGAACAGCCTGGATACTTATTATGGGAACAAGTGTTTTGGTATATTGACAAGCTACAGGGGCATTAATGCCCGTGCTTGAAATATTTGTATGTACATATGTATGTATGTATGTATGTATGTATCCCAGGCAACCCAGGCTTGCAACTGACTAGAGGTATCTTATTAACCCAGGACTGATGACTTTATGGCAGACACACACAAAGGCACATGGGTGCATGGTTAGGCTGGGTCCTCAACCCACTGATCACTGGCAAATGCCCATACCCATTTTGCAACATTAGTCAGCATGACCAAATCACCTAGAGACATATTCTACACCATCAAATGGCTAGCTCTCCTATGGTGCGCATTCTATGATCCATGTTCTCCTGTACTGAGAATACTGCTCACCACAGTAGATGCCCAAAGCAGTTGGTCTGTACAACTGTTCCACTTATAGTGCACCATGTAGAGTCTGTGGTGCTGCCCACAGCTCCATTCCAGGGAGAGTTTGAGATGGAAATGCTCAGCATGTTTTATGGAAGTGGGAGAAACCCTCACAAAGGCACAGGGAAAACATTCAAACTCCAAACACGTATTGGCTGTAGGTCAGGGTCAAACCTTGCATGGGAGGCAATTACCTTAATCATTGTGCCAACTGGTCTCTCCATAAGGTAGGGATGTTGTGTTAGGTGATATGTCTTGTGTTGAAGCAGGAGCATTTGGCTGGGATAAAAAGATGTTTTTGGAGTTGCATTGTGAATTTGGAGTAAGTGTTTAGCTCCTTTAGGTCAATAATGGCATCTTGCCAAAGAGTAGGTGCCTGAGATGAGAATGCACGTGCAGAGCCGTGGAGCTAGGTTATAGGTGTAAAGACACATGGTGTAGGTGCCTGAGATGAGAATGCACGTGCAGAGCCGTGGAGCTAGGTTATAGGTGTAAAGACACATGGTGTAGGTGCCTGAGATGAGAATGCGTGTGCAGAGCCGTGGAGCTAGGTTATAGGTGTAAAGACACATGGTGTAGGTACCTGAGATGAGAATGCACATGCAGAGCTGTGGAGCTAGGTTATAGGTGTAAAGACACATGGTGTGGGTACCTGAGATGAGAATGCACGTGCAGAGCTGTGGAGCTAGGTTATAGGTGTAAAGACACATGGTGTAGGTGCCTGAGATGAGAATGCACATGCAGAGCCGTGGAGCTAGGTTATAGGTGTAAAGACACATGGTGTAGGTGCCTGAGATGAGAATGCACGTGCAGAGCCGTGGAGCTAGGTTATAGGTGTAAAGACACATGGTGTAGGTACCTGAGATGAGAATGCACGTGCAGAGCTGTGGAGCTAGGTTATAGGTGTAAAGACACATGGTGTGGGTACCTGAGATTAGAATGCACGTGCAGAGCTGTGGAGCTAGGTTATGGGTGTAAAGACACATGGTGTAGGTACCTGAGATGAGAATGCACGTGCAGAGCTGTGGAGCTAGGTTATAGGTGTAAAGACACATGGTGTAGGTACCTGAGATGAGAATGCATGTGCAGAGCTGTGGAGCTAGGTTATAGGTGTAAAGACACATGGTGTAGGTGCCTGAGATGAGAATGCACGTGCAGAGCCATGGAGCTAGGTTATAGGTGTAAAGACACATGGTGTAGGTACCTGAGATGAGAGTGCACGTGCACAGCTGTGGAGCTAAGTTATAGGTGTAAAGACACATGGTGTGGCTTGTGAGTAGTTTTGTATGAGGTTTTTTTTATTATGTTTAATGGCAAAGAGAGTAAATGTTGGGAACTAGAGTAATCTGTACAGCTGATATCATTATGGTAGGTTAGATCTTTGCTTTATGGGTAACCATTTTGCTTTTTTTTAGGGGATACAGTGATTCTTACACATGGACGATTTTGTTTCTTTAAAACACATGAATGGTTTTGCGATGAATCAGCAGATATTGTTTGAGACTGTCTGCAATCTGGTGGCATTTTTCTTGGAGGCAGATGTGAAAATGTGTAGTCCATATTACAAATGAAACAGGTGAGCTCTTTTGCTCAGGGCTCTTCTAGCTGGTTGAGTTGTTAGCAACTAAGATAAAAATATAAACGAGGAGATCCCTTTGTTTCAGAAGAGAAGGGCGTTTATTTGTGCCCGCTCAATCTATGTGAAATAGAAGCTTAGAGACTGAGCAAGCCATAATCCAAGCTATTTGAAATGTGTGTGTGTGTGTGTGTGTGTGTGTGTGTGTGTGTGTGTGTGTGTGTGTGTGTGTGTGTGTGTGTGTGTGCATGGGGGGTGCTATGCTATGTTTACTTAAGTCAAAGATAGTTAAAGAGTCACACACTTTCTGAATTTTCTGTGGTGTTTACAAAAAGCAGTTTTGGTCTTGGGAAGGGTTGAGAAATACTTTATGGTTAATGAGCCATTGATGGAGTTCTTGAAAGTCTGACTGGCTGAATGCTGGTATGAGAGTAACCCGAATGGTAAATGACCAAGCCATCAGCATAGAGGATGACTGGGAGATGGTGGAGGTCACAAGAACGTTTGTTAATGAATATGGAGAAGAGGACTGGTTCAAAGATGGATCCTTCTGGTACACTGATGACAATAGGTGCAGATTATGATAGGGATGACCCCTTGCCACTATTAGTAAGAATGTAGAAAGGAAAAATATGTACATGGTACTTACATATGATTTGTTAAGTGATAGAGTGGTTAAGATTGTTAAAGAGAATTGGAAATATTTATTCAAGTTCAAAGAGTTCTCAGAATTGTGTAAGGTACCCACATTTTCATTTAAATGGGTAAGAAACATCAGAGATATACTTGTTCATAGTAAACACATAGCCCCTTGTCAAACTATGTATAAAACACCTAGTCATATGGCCACACAGCCATGTGGAAGATGTATTTCATGTAAACACGTGGTTCAAACTTTTAAAAATATTAATGGTCAGAAATTTAATGTATTAAGCAGTTTTTGTTGTAATTCAGAATGTGTGGTGTATGCTTTAAGATGCCCCTGTAATAAGTTTTACATGGGAGAAAACCAAAGAGTGTTTAAACTTCACCTCCAGGAACATGTTAGAGATATTAAACATCAGAGAATAGAAAATCCTGTAGCACAGCATTTTTAGATGTTCATGATAGTGACCCCATGGGTTTACCAAGGACAATCTTAGAAAAAATTGAAAATTGTTGGGGGTTTAGTAATGTTAAGCAAAAACTTTTATATAAGGAATCTTTATTCATTTTAAAATTTGGTACACTGTCCCCTGCTGGCATGAACATGTCTTGCAATTGGAAAGTTTTATTATAAGGAATTAGTAAGTGTTTAATTGTATTTAATTAAGTATTTTTTTATACTATAAAAGGTGTGCATTGTTTAGTGTTTTTTTACTTCATTGAAGGCATCGTATGTCGAGGCACTAGAGAGAGAGAGAGAGTTCATTAAACTTTTCTGGTGAACACTGGACTGTCGTATTTGTTTGTTTTGTTCCTTTTGCTGTCATTCCTGAGATTTGGCCCTCATGTCCCGTGATCCAGCTGTGGATATACCTAAAATTTTCAGGCAAGATCTTCTTGACCCTTCACAATGCAGCATTGAACAACATGTTGTCCAGTCGGGTGAGCATACTTCTCATCGCAATATGGCTTCATGTGAATTAAAAGGTATAAAATCATGGGAAAAGTTTTTCATTGATGAAAATAAAAGGAGAAATGCTAATCCTTTCTCCTTTATTACACAAAGTATGGCTGTTAATTTAACAATGGAAACACAGCAAATGTGTGAAAAACCTGATAGACTTATGCATAAAGAATTGGAAGTACATTTTAATATTCTCAGTCTACAAAGTTATCTTGAACTGATGTGAAACCTCATGGCTTGAGAGCCTTTAAAAGTCCTACCACCCCCTTTGATGCAACTGACGAGGAAGATGTGAAATTTCAAAAAATGTGGGTGGATACAGCACATAAATGATCAACTGAGTGGATATCTATTTTAGTGGAGAGAGACTTGCTTAAACAATGTAAACTTAAAATGGAAATTTCAGCTGTATGTGAACAATTGGCTCTAGACACATCAGTTAGTAAACTGGATCAGCTTCTTAGTGATATTCACATAAAGTTGGCTGAGTTAGAAATACAACTGTTAAAAAAAGAAAATTATTTAGAGACCTACAGGACTACAAAAGAGAGTGTGCCTTTTTGTGACGAGCCAATAAGAATGTATGATGTAAGGACAGCTGTTTTCAGGTTTCAGAACAGCAGAGTCAACATCAAGCAGGTGTTATGGCACTTTCTGAATACAAAGAAGAGTCGACAGATTGGAATAGTGACCAGGCGGAGTATCTTGTGTTGCCAGTGGTGAAAGAGCTGGGTTACATGCAAAGAAATTTTCAGAGGGATCAAAACAAAAATAATTGAAAATGGGTGAGGTACACGTATGAACCGCATAGGGACAGTTTGTTTCAACAACAACAATTTCAAAGGTACAAAAAGTTTAGAAAATACTGATTTTCAGACTTGTAGCAATGCCAATTATGTTGTGAACTTATCGGGACATGAGTTAAATGATTATGAAGCTGCAGTTTTAAATTTAGATCTGAAATTTGTGCCTACTGCTTTTTTTCTAGGCTTCACTTTATTAAAAAATATATTTTTTGTCTTGTGAGAAAGTTACATCTATGGAACTTTTTTTCAAAAGGAAAAAGTGATAATTGTTCAAAAACTGCTTTAGAAACCTCTTATGACACTGATATAAGCTTTCATTCTTGTTTGTCTGAACTAGAAAATTGTGGGGAATTGAATGCCTATTGCCAGTTACATGCAAACATGTTTCCTTTTAGGACGCAGTTTATTCCTCCTTTTACTCATGATGGTGTGCAACAATTTTCCATTATGGTAAATTTTGTGTTGAAAATATTTTTCATGCTTTTCTAAGCAATAGAGGTCAAGTAAAGTATAACTTGACAAAATTAGAGTGGGAAGTATTACAAATGTTGAAAAACAAGAAGGAAATTATTTTTAAACCAGCCGATAAAGGCAATAACCTGGTAATATTGAATAATAATCAGTATTTGAAAATGTGTTATGAACATTTAAATAACACGAGTACATATAAGGTGGCTAATAAGGATGATTATAAAAAGCCATTCAAAATTATTAGGAGTTATTATTAAAAGCCAAATAGCAAAAAAGGATGAAGGCAATAAAAAGTCACTGATAAACAAAAAAAATTGCCCAAATAACCACAAGGGAAGCCCGCAACACAGCTGGAAACAATTGTTTCTGATTAAGACTTCTGTCGAAAACATATTGTGTTAGTAGCGTTCTAATAAACTAAATCAATTTTGGAGTTTCCAGCAGTGTTGCGGGCTTCCCCTGTGGTTGTTTGGGCAATTTGTTTTGTTTATCAGTTATTATTAAAAGGTAATAGACTAGGATATTTCATGGAAGATGACATAAATAAAAATTTAGTATAGATGGATGTGAAATGGCGTCATTTTATTACTTACCAAAAATACACAAAGACTGTCATAATCCCCCTAGTAGACCTAGTATCAGCATGCCAATATTTTCTGACTAAACTGGGTGTATTTTTACACCATTATTTATTAGATATAGTTAAAAAGCAGGCCTCATATATTCAGGATACTTTTGATCTTTTAAATAATATCAAGAACATACAGTGGAAAGAAAATGTTATTTTTGTTTATCGATGTTCGTAGCCTATATACTAGTATTGAGCATAATTCTGGAATAGAGGCATTAAAATTCTCCCTGGGTGATAGTCCTATGGCCACATATATTAGAGACCTGATAGAGTTTAGTCTGAAAACTAATCACTTTGAGTTTGATGGTACTTTGTATTATGAAACACGGGGCACTGCAATGAGTGCCTCCTTTGCACCAATGTATGCAAATATTATGATGAACTATTTTGAACATGAATATGTGTACAAGAGTGATTTTTTTTTAAAAAATACATACATTCTTATTATATATAGATGATTTGATATTTATCTGCCAGGGTGATTTTGTAGAAATTCAACAATTTGTTGGACAGTTAAATGATAATAGGTTTGGTTTGCAATCTGAGGTCTCAGATAGTGGGGTCCAAGTGTTTTTTTGGATGTACACTTCAAAAGTACTAATGAAGGAAGAATTATTATGATAGTACATAGAAAATTTGGTGATATTAACCATTTTTTACATGGCACCAGTTTTCATTCACCTCCTTTGATAAAATCTTTACCATTTGGTGAATTTACTTGCATAAAACACATATGTAAGGATGAGCGTGTTTTAAAGTATGAATATGAGAAGATAGCTGAACAATTTATTCTAGAGGCTATGATAGGCAGGAAATGCTTAATTCTATGACTAAAGTGAAAAAAGAAAATATTAGACAAATAAGACCCTTCCCACTATTAGTAAGAATGAAGAAAGGAAAAATATGTACATAGTACTTACATATGATTTGTTAAGTGATAGAGTGGTTAAGATTGTTAAAGAGAATTGGAAATATTTATTCAAGTTCAAAGAGTTCTCAGAATTTTGTATGGTACCCACTTTTTCATTTAAAAGGGGAAGGAACATCAGAGATATATTTGTTCATAATAAACACATAGCCCCTTGTCAAACTACGTATAAAACACCTAGTTATAGGGGCACAGAGCCATGTGGAAGATGTATTTCATGTAAACATGTGGTTTAAACTTTTAAAAATATTAATGGTCAGACATGTAATGTATTAGGCAGTTTTAGTTGCAATTCAGGATGTGTGGTGTATTCTTTAAAATGCCCCTGTAAGAAGTTTTATGTGGGAGAAAGCTAAATAATGTTTAAACTTCACCTCCAAGAACATGTTAGAGATATTAAACATCAGAGAATAGAAAATCCTGTAGCACAGCATTTTTTAGACGTTTATGAATCCGCCACATAACGCAAGCACTCAGGTCTCTCAACAGCAGGTACAAATATGACTCAGTCATTGTCCACGCTGGTGTAAACGACCTGAGACGTACCTCCTTGGACTACATGAAAAGAGACATTGAGGAGCTCTTTGATTATGTAGCCCAGGCAGGTATGACCCTGACCTTGAGCAGTATCCTACCTTCACCAAGAATGATGCCACAATACAGAGATAAGATGATCAGCTTTAACAATTGGCTTAAACACTGGTGTCATTCAAAGGGGATCCAGTATCTGTCTGCCTGGGATGACATGCTGGACAAGCCACGCTTGCTTAAGGGACGGCTTGCACCTGTCACCCCTGATTCGGATATTGGCAAAGGCTCTGCCACCCCATAGTGCCTTTTAGGCAAGGCTCAAATTCTAAACTTACCACCCTAGAACACAAAAAGGAAAAAACTAAGGGTAATGCTGCTCAATGCCAGAAGTCTAAATCTCAAAATGCATGCACTCGAGGCCCTTCTCAGTATGGAGAACATCGATGTCTGTGCTGTGACAGAAACCTGGTTCAAGGCTCCTGAGAGCACCCCAGCGCTATCAGGTTTTACCTCATATCATGCGTTCCGGCCCCAAAATCCGGACAATACCAAGAAAGGAGGGGGGGTATCCATATTCATCAAGGACACCCACACCTCAAGACTGGTGGCAACGCACGATGCATCGGAGACCATCCAGGTGCAATTAACTTAATTAATTAAGACTGCTCTGCAAATTGTAGCATGTTACAAGCCACCCTCACAAACTCAGGAACCTCACATGGCCTTCCTGAAAACACTAGAGGGGATAAATGTATCACCAAACACCATCATACTAGGTGACTTCAATTACCCTAATATAGACTGGGAACACTACTCAAGCCCAAACACCCTAGCCCAAAAGTTCCTGGAATTCATAAACTCAAATGCCATGGAACAACTAGTCACCATCCCCACAAGAGGAGATAACATACTTGATCTCATCATCCACGAACATGGGAGCACAATGTTCAACACCGAAGTATACCCTCACTGGTGCGATCAGATCACAAACTAATCTCACTGGCGGCCCTCCTGCCCCCCCCACCTGAAATAAAAAGACCACAGTAAAGAACTTCTCAAAAGCCGACTTCACACTTCTAAAGACTAGTGTGGTCTCCTTTAAGGCCCCGAGCCGTGGAAAACAGTACTCAAGCCGCTGAATCACTTACAAATGCCTTCTACCAGCACCTGCAGAACTGCATGGATAAGGCAATCCCAAGCAAAACAAAGACTCTTTGTACCAAAGGCAAGTGTCCAGTCTGGTGGACCCCAGCCATAAACAAACTCTACAACAAAAGGAGGAAGCTACTACAAGATAGAGCAAAATCCTTAAAAGGTAAGACACCCTTGATCACTATAAGTAAAAACTAAGAGCTCTCATAAAATCATCCAAAGCAAATTTCGAGACAAAAATAGCTAAAGACTCAAAAGACAATCATAAGGCCTTCTTTAGCTATGTTAGAAACCTAGGAGGAAACTCCCAGATATGCTCAGAACTAGTTCAAAATGATGTGAAGATTACTGATCCTACAGACATTGCCAACATACTGGCTGACAGGTTCAGTGCAAACTTCTCCCCTCCCAAAAAGGAGAGATATCTATACCAAACGATTGCAGCCCCCAAACATCTCCAGCGCCCAAGTGAGAACTGCTCTCTCCAAAGCAAAAACACAGCATCCATGGGACCTGATGGTGTCCCGGCTGTGTGCTCCACGAACTCAATGAGGAATTAAACCCACAGCTAGGACAGCTGTTTAATCAAAAGTCTTACCTCTGGATCACACTCCAGGAGTGGCGCACTGCAACTGTGGTCCCACTTCACAAAGGCGGTGCCTCCACCGACCCTGAAATTACCGCCCATTAGCTTGACAAGCCTTATCTGCAAAGCCATGGAGAGGATCATAATGGACCTCATAAATAAAGACATAGGGAATTTGCAGACTTTGGATCCAACCCAGTTTGGCTTTGTCAAAGGCAGATCATGCCTTTTAAACTTGGTTGACTTTTGAAACAGTCACCAAAGCCATTGATGAGGGAAAGGCAGTCCATACAGCCTACCTCGATCTGGCTAAGGCCTTCGATACAATACCCCACTCGGGTATCATTGAAAACTCATCAGCTTAAATGTTAACCCATACATCACAAGATGGGTTGCAAACTGGCTGGAGTGACAGAACCCACAGGGTCAGAGTTGCTGGCGCCATGTCAGACTCAAAGCCTGTCACAAGTGGTGTCCCACAGGGCTCAGTCCTGGGCCCTCTTGTTTGGCAGCTGTTTTCAGGTTTCAGTACAAGCAAACATCAAGCAGGGTTATGGCACTGAATACAAAGAAGAGTCGACAGATTGGAATAGTGACCAAAAGAAGCAATGCCAGAACTTATCGACATGAGTTAAATGATTATGAAGCTGCAGTTTTAAATTTAGATCTGAAATTTGTGCCTACTGTCAAAAGGAAAGTGATACAAAAACTGCTTTAGAAACCACATATGACACTGATATAAGCTTTCATTCTTGTTTGTCTGAACTAGAAAATTGTGGGGAATTGAATGCCTATTGCCAGTTACATGCAAACATGTAATTTTGTGTTGAAAATATTTTTCATGCTTTAATAGAGGTCAAGTAAAGTATAACTTGACAAAATTAGAGTGGGAAGTATTACAAATGTTGAAAAACAAGAAGGAAATTATTTTAAACCAGGGCAATAACCTGGTAATATTGAATAATAATCAGTATTTGAAATGTAATAAGGATGATTATAGCCATTCAAAATTATTAGGAGTTATTATTAAAAGCCAAATAGCAAAAAGGATGAAGGCAATAGTCACTGATAAACAAAAAAATTGCCCAAATAACCACAAGGGAAGCCCAACACAGCTGGAAACAATTGTTTCTGATTAAGACTTCTGCATATTGTGTTAGTAGCCTAATAAACTAAATCAATTTTGAGTTTCCAGCTGTGTTATGGGCTTCCCTGTGGTTGTAGTATAGATGGATGTGAAATGGCGTCATTTTATTACTTACCAAAAATACACAAAGACTGTCATAATCCCCCTAGTAGACCTAGTATCAGCATGCCAATATTTTCTGACTAAACTGGGTGTATTTTTACACCATTATTTATTAGATATAGTTAAAAAAGCAGGCCTCATATATTCAGGATACTTTTGATCTTTTAAATAATATCAAGAACATATAGTGGAAAGAAAATGTTATTTTTGTTTATCGATGTTCGTAGCCTATATACTAGTATTGAGCATAATTCTGGAATAGAGGCATTAAAATTCAACCTGGGTGATAGTCCTATGGCCACATATATTAGAGAGCTGATAGAGTTTAGTCTGAAAACTAATCACTTTGAGTTTGATGGTATGTATTATGAAACACGGGGCACTGCAATGAGTGCCTCCTTTGCACCAATGTATGCAAATATTATGATGAACTATTTTGAACATGAATATGTGTACAAGAGTGATTTTTATTATATATAGATGATTTGATATTTATCAATTTGTTGGACAGTTAAATGATAATAGGTTTGGTTTGCAATCTGAGGTCTCAGATAGTGGGGTCCAAGTGTTTTTTTTGGATGTACACTTCAAAAGTACTAATGAAGGAAGAACATGGCACCAGTTTTCATTCACCTCCTTTGATAAAATCTTTACCATTTGGTGAATTTACTTGCATAAAACACATATGTAAGGATGAGCGTGTTTTAGAGTATGAATATGAGAAGATAGCTGAACAATTTATTTCTAGAGGCTATAATAGGCAGGGAATGCTTAATTCTATGACTAAAGTGAAAAAAGAAAATATTAGACAAATAAGACCCTTCCCACTATTAGTAAGAATGTAGAAAGGAAAAATATGTACATAGTACTTACATATGATTTGTTAAGTGATAGAGTGGTTAAGATTGTTAAAGAGAATTGGAAATATTTATTCAAGTTCAAAGAGTTCTCAGAATTTTGTATGGTACCCACTTTTTCATTTAAAAGGGGAAGGAACATCAGAGATATATTTGTTCATAATAAACACATAGCCCCTTGTCAAACTACGTATAAAACACCTAGTTATAGGGGCACAGAGCCATGTGGAAGATGTATTTCATGTAAACATGTAGTTTAAACTTTTAAAAATATTAATGGTCAGAAATGTAATGTATTAGGCAGTTTTAGTTGCAATTCAGGATGTGTGGTGTATTCTTTAAAATGCCCCTGTAAGACGTTTTATGTGGGAGAAAGCTAAATAATGTTTAAACTTCACCTCCAAGAACATGTTAGAGATATTAAACATCAGAGAATAGAAAATCCTGTAGCACAGCATTTTTTAGACGTTTATGATAGTGATCCCATGGGTTTACATGGGGCAATCTCAGAAAAAAAATTGAAAATTGTTGGGGGTTTAGTAATGTTGAGCAAAAACGTTTATATAAGGAATCTTTATTCATTTTAAAATTTGATACTCTGACCCCGGCTGGCATGAACATGTCTTGCAATTGGAAAATTTTGTTATAAGGAATTAGTAAGTGTTTAATTGTTTAATTGTATTTAATTATTAAGTAATTGTTTTTTTATACTATAAAAGGTATGCATTGTTTAGTGTTTTTTACTCCATTGAAGGCATTGTATGCCGGGGTGCTAGAGAG
This sequence comes from Protopterus annectens, assembly GCF_019279795.1. NCBI lineage: Eukaryota > Metazoa > Chordata > Ceratodontiformes > Protopteridae > Protopterus > Protopterus annectens. The sequence goes on from NC_056750.1 coordinate 48,476,809, forward strand.
AGAAAGAAATCATTAAACTTTTCTGGTGAACACTGGACCATTGTATTTGTTTGTTTTGTTCCTTTTGGTGTAATTCCTGTGATGATATTTCATATCTCTAATCTGTAATTGTTCAACTACATATATATACTTACAGAAGTTGCACATTCCACATTTCCTCATCCCTCTGTATTTTTTAATGTTAGTCCACCCTTTACTTCTTAATTCTAATAGTTTTTTTATCCTAGCATCTCTTCTTGCTACCATCCTTGGTTTATCACTCAACACATCCTGTAAGTAATTATCTTCCTTAATTAACAACCAATTTTTATTAAGTATAGATTTTATTTTATAATAATCAATGGAATACGTGGTCATAAACCCCATAGGGACTTCTACCTTACCCATTGCACCCTTATCAGCTTTAATCACATTAATGCGTTTATTTTTTAAAATTGATACAAAATATCCTCTCCGTCTCTTATTACTAACTTCCAAGTACAATTCATTAAATAAAGTAGATGGGTACCCCATAGAGGTGACCATCTCTCTTAAATTGTTACATTCTTCCTCAAATTCCACCTCCAGGGTAACCATTATGGCTGCTCAGATCAGCTGGCTTTTATTATTGACTTTTTATGATGCATGGGATGTGTGCTCTGCAAAATGTAGGAATGAGCTTGAATAGCTAGCCTTTCTGTGTATACTAGAAATCAATTTTCTGTTACTAAAATCTTTTCTTAATTTTACATCCTAATAGTTGATTTCATTTAAGCCCACGTTATAAGTAAATGTTAAACATTGTGTGGTAGTATTAAGATAATTAAACTAATGTAGTCTCTCACTGCTACCTGCCCATAAAATAAAAATATCATCAAGGTTGCATAGATACAGTCTACTATGCTTGCCAAATTCTTCATTAGCTAACACAAACCTTCTTTCCAAACAAATGATAACCAAATTAGCAAAAACTGTACCACAGGGAAATTCCATCGCCATCCCTACTTTTTGTAAATAGTAATTCCCTTCAAATATATATAATTATTATACAAAACTATTTAAAAAATACACATATAGATTTATTTCTTCCTGGGACACTCCTCATGCATGTAAGTACTCATTAATCTCTGCTATACCCTGCTCTTGTGGAATTACGGAGAAAAGATCTTTGACATCTGTGGTCAAGAAAATAAATTCATCTGTATATTAATTGCCACAAGTCATTACAGATGTATTTTTCCTTTTCAACACACTCTCCCAACTTCCTATCTAAATATTTGGCACAAACATATGTTGCCAAATTTCTTTCAACTCTAGGTCTTAATGGAGGATCCTCTGTACTCTTATGAATTTTTGGTGCCTCAAACATTACTGGTATTGTTGGTGAGACCATCGTGAGATAGTTATATAACTCTTAATCAATTCTTCTCTCCAAGAACATGTCATGTAAGAAATTAGCAATTTTCTTAAAAGCTGTAAACACTTCATTCTTTGTTACAAGTTCATAAGTGTCCATGGATAATATACTTGTTACCCGATTGTTATAATCATATTGATCCATAATGACTAAACTCCCCCTTTATTGGGTTTCATTACCCTGATATTTAGTTCAGCTAAATATGTTAATACAAGTATTTTATTTTCAGTTAAATTGTCCTTAAACCATATATATATATTTTATCTTTTAAATGTCTAATATCCAGTTCACATAGGTTTTCATATATGGACAATGGATGTAGGGGAGGGTTATAAGTGCTAGTTATATAAAACTTTTTGTTTTGTTTTGCTCATAGTATTACCGAGACATACTCTAAGATTCAGTTTTCTCAAAAACAATTTTAAGTCAATTAGCACTGTAGCTACATTCAGAGCTCTTGCAGAAACAAAATTCATACCTTTACTTACCAAGTTAACAGTTTCACAATCAATATGTATACTAGAAATATTATATATTTTAAAATCTTTCACATCATTACGGACAATAACTGGCTTGTGTTAGTTTTCTAAATTGCTCAATACTAATTGACAAGTTCCATCATTAACACTTTCCGTTAATTACTGATATACTGGTAACCACCCCTCCTCCTGTTGGGGCATCCTTGGTAGCCCTCTCTCCTCTGGTTCCACCTCAATGGTGTATAAAAATATGACTGATTGTTGTTATTGCTATTATAGTTATTATTGTACTTGTCCCTGTCAGATCTACTTAACTGGGGATATTCATCCTCATAACTGGTTTGAATATGCTTGTGAAACATGCCCCTTACTATTGTCAGTAACCATTCCCTGCTGCACATTATTGTTATAGCTGTTTTTATTATTACTCTCATCAACATTCCCTTCATCTGGTTGCTGCCCATTGGGAGTTTTGGGATAATCTTGACCCCTTGCATACTGCTGCTTATCCCTGCTTAATTGTCTAAGCTTGTTTTCTTTCAATTCACATAGATTACGTTCAATACTGGTATAGATTCTTTGATGTTCAAATCTATACTTGTCATAATCCACATCTTCCATCAATTCATTCTCCATCTTACTCAAATCTACCAACAGAGCATCGATTTCTATTTGATTATGCTTGATCAGCAACTCTAAAAGCTCAAAGCCGTGCCGATCAAACATCCATTAACAACTCTAAATGCAGGGGAGAATTTACTTTCAGACCCATAGGGTAGTGCCGTATTCATAAGCCTTTAGGTACCACCCCAATCTGTATACATTCCCTTTAATATGCATTTTCAAGCTGCAGGTTTTTTTGTTATAAATAGTTTACTGTCAAAACTATTCACTTTCGGTTTAAGGGACTGTTCCATATTATTAAGCATCAGAATAATGTTAACAAATTCACCACCTGTAGTCAACCAGTCCTTGAGTGGTGGTGGTTTCCAAACTAATGAATCTGTGCCATTAATCTGTCTATTTAAATGAGTATTACAATTAACATTACAAGCATTGTCAGTACCTCATTGTGGCATTTCTGCCACCATTTGCTGTTCCTTTCTTAATGGCATGCTCCCATTTTCCTGATGCTGGTTCTGCTGTTGTTTCAAGCAATCCAAACTCATCATACCAGCTTCCTTTCATGACTGCAAATTGCTGGTGATGTCCTTCATATCCTTTAAAGTATTTGCAAGTTCAGCCACATGCTGTGTTAACTGCTCTAAAAGAGCAGTTATATTTCCAATAGTAGACCAGCATTCTTCCTGTGAGAATAACCGCTAGGAGGGTTCATTCAGCTCCATGAATCTTGCCCTGATAATCCAAACCAAGTAATTCAAATAAACAAACCAACAAACTATTAAATGCAAAAACAAAAAAAACAACAGAGCAGGGAAATGGACACTTAACTGAACCGTAACTCCATTTATTACAAAAACAGGTTAGTGTTTTTGTTTAAGGGAAAGCACTGAATATTTTTTTTAAGTATGTGTTTATCATTTTTCTTAGTTTCATTATTGACAATAATTATATTTTACATAAGTTGGTAGTTAAAGTATGTTGTTAGGTTTGTTAGTTAGGTGTACTTATTTATTGTATTTAAGGTATTTAACTTATTTTATTATTATACATATCGTATATTAATAAAATAATTTAAAGCCGCGGTGGTGCAGCGGTTAGCATTGTCACCTCACAGCAAGAGGTTCTCCTGTTCGATTCTTAGCTGGAGTGCCTTCTGTGTGGAGTCTGCATGTCCTCCCTGCGATCGAGTGATGTTAAAGACATGCAGGTAGGTGCGAGCATGAATGGGAATGCCTTCTTTGAAGTTTGGGCATCGAGATGGCAATTCAGCACTGTAAAAAATCCACTGTCAATCATGAGCAGACCTGAGTTCTGCTGTGGCAACCCCTAACCTGGAAAAGATGAAAGTCTTGATTATTATACATATTGTGTCAACTATTAGGTTATTTCTGAATAGGATTTTTAATCAGATGTCATTTCCAGTTCACTATGAATTTGTCAGACTTTCAAAACTATTTAAATGTATTTTGTATTTGTTATAGTTGTCTGATGAAGTTTAACAGTGTTTAAATGAAAGCACTAAGCTGTTTTTGTAATAAATGAGTTACAGTTCAGTTAAGTGTCCATTTCTCTGCTGAATTTTTTGTTTTTGCATTTAGTTGTTCTGTAAATAAGTTAACTAGGGTACAATAATTTATCTTAGATACAGTTAGGAATATAGTGAAGTATAGCTTAGATGTTTTCTGTATTTATTTGAGACTGTCCTGCAATGTTGTTTTAAATATTTCCTGTGATTTTGAACTCTGAAGTTACTGTGATGATTTACTGGTATTTTCTTTTCTTTTATTATTTATTATTAAATATATTTAAACCTATCTTTGTGGATGATATTTATGAGACATATTTAAGCTCTGAGAGTACTTGCATATCTATTTGGTGACACTGTGGGCTACTCCTAATAACGTTGCTCTTGGTCAAACTACCATTTGGATTAATAGTAACATTACACAGTAAGATTATACACCCCTTGCTAAGGACCTGAAAGTAGCCGATAGGGAACTGGCTGGTTGGCAGTGAAAACTACCTTATAGTCTGGGCAGAAGAGGGCATAGCTAGTAAACCTGTGCCGGCCTTTCCCAGGTGTGTGTGTGTGTGTGTGTGTGTGTGTGTGTGTGTGTGTGTGTGTTTGTGTGTATAAATCAAACCTCAAAGTGTGTGTCTGTGTGTCAGCTATTTGGGCAGGGACATGAAGCACTGCTTGGACAGAGAGGGTGCTGGCGATCCTGGCTTAGCCACTCAGCTGAGACCTCAACCCTTTAGCTGTGCCAGTGGAGAATCTTATTGGGGATCTGGAGAAAGAGGGAGAAAACAGCCCCAGACTGACTATGGTCTCTGTCTGCTCTTAAGGGAAGTTTCACTTTACTGTGTGTGTACTTGTCATCCTCCCAGTGTGTACATCACCCACTGTTGCCAGTGGTGAGGATTGAGGCTCCTTGATTACTGGGTCAGCTTTGGGGTCTTCTTTCGGCTTTTCCCAGTTAGGAGTCACCACAGCGGAACTCCGGTCTGCTAATGATTGGCAGAATATTTTTTATGGGTGCCGAGGTGCCAGCTCGATGCCCAACCTTCAACAAAGGCACATGTGTTTATATGTAATAAACTACTTAAATAAACACTCAGCCTCTTCATCTTATTGAAGTACACAAGATGAGTGACATGGTGTCAGAAGTGGTATGTCTGAATGACATGGTGTCAGAATGGAGACCATCAGATCATGATGAAGGCTATTTGCTGAAAAAGCTTAACATTTGTATAGGCTCTCACACTGCTAAGAGTTTTGCTTAAGTTTTTGGTTTTAATTACAATTGTAATATTAAAGTATTTTGTTTTATAAATATACCGTGGTGGCACACCGGAGAGTTTGTAGTTACTTTTGATTTTTACTTGGAGCACCTTTGACAGTTTCAAGTTTGATTTTGTTACATTTAGGAGTAATTTGTCCAATAGAAGGACCAACTGAATGAGTACTATAAATCAGACTATGTGCTGTGTCTTTAAGAAGCATTTCTAAGTGAGGACATGTGCATATAAATAGAAAGTACATGGAGGCAGCAGAGCTATTTTGAGTGAACAGCCAGAATGTTAATATGTATGAGTGCAGTAGTCAGTCTGTTTAGTACCTTGCTAAAGTTAAAGTTACTAAGGCTCAATCCTGATGTGTTTGTATATAATAAAACTGCTTGACTGAACCCACTATTTTATCCTGACCAAACAAGTGACATGGTGCCAGAACTGGGATTTCTAAGCAGCCAGAAGCCAGAAAGAAGCCAGAAGTCGAGCCATGAGGTGTGCAGTTAAAAAAGGAGGTACATTGAGCAGGTTGGCCGATTCAGGGCTCAAATGATTAAAAAAGGTCAACAATGAACTTCAGATATTAAAACTTGCATAAATGATTTATTTTGCAAAGAAAATGATACAAAGCATTCTCAAAGCACAAAACATATTAAGCAAACAAAAAGCACAAAACTCAGTATTAATTAAACAAAATGTTTGAAACCACAATATTCAATAATGTTATTTGAAATGCTTATGAAAATGTTTAGAATTGCCTCCAATTTGCATAACGAGCATGTTAAAAGTATAACGTGTATGATAAAAGTCAAACAATTATAGAAAGTACAATAAAAGGGCAAAGTGAGCATGAAAAGGGCAAAATGACTGCAATTTTCAGTAAACAACCATGTTTTTCCAAATGAGCTACTATTTTGCATTGATTAAAGTTATTTAAAGTATAACTACAGTTGTTCAAAGTATCTCAGAGTGTGCAAAGTGGTTGCAGTGTGTGCTTTATTACAATAAAATTATTCTAAAGAGTTTACTGTGTGCAAAGTACAGTTATTTCACAGAGTACAAAGTAAAGTCATTTCAAAACATGTCTTGTGCTATAGAGAGTTATTTAGCAAAGTACAGCCATTTTGAGTAGTTTATTGTGCTGTGTACAGTTCATTTGCCAAGTGCAATCATTTCAAAGTGTTTCTTACACTGATAAGGAGTTGTTTTGCAAATTACAGTGATTTAAAAGTGTTTCTTGTGCTATGGAGACTTGTTTTGCAAAGTGCAGTTATTTTGAAGAGTTTATTGGGCTGTTGAGCATAATTACAAATTTCTGGCATAGAAAATGTTGGTATATGTGTGTATGTTGGTACATAATTCCAAGGGTCTTTATTACTGTGTGTTGGCATGGCAGAGGCATTTTACAGACCTTCATCACATTTGTTTGATCATAATATTGCAGAGAATTGGATAGTATTGGAGCAAGAATACAATATTTTCATGCAAACAGCTTTTTCTGACAAAGAAGCATGTACGAGGGCATTTATTCCGTTTACTTTAGCTGGGTCAGGAGCTATTGAAAGAGAGCGTTCATTTCTGTATGCACCAGCAGTATATGCAGGAGAAGGGGAAAATAGTCATATTGTTGTACAAGCTGAATCAATGGAAGATCCTGAGTGCTTGAAGCATAAATTTAGAGAGATGTGCAACCCCCAGACAAATGTTACATTGGAGAGGTACTTATTTTATACAAGAGACCAAAAGCCAGGATAAACTTTTGCTGCTTATATTACTGACTTGAGACACAAAGCTAAAATGTGCAGATTTGGTGATTTGAAAGATGAGTTGATAAAGGACAGGCTTTTGTGTTGTGTTAATAATGGTGCAGTGAGAAAGATTTTGCTTTGAGATGGTGATTTAACATTGAGCAAAGCCACAGAGATTTGTCAAATACATGAGCTTACAGAAAGGCACACAAATATGTTTGCAAGTGATAAGAGCATGGTTTCAGCAGCCTCTAGTGCAAATGTAGACAGCATGCAGCACATGTCTAACAGAAACAGGTCCAAGCACATGGCAGCTGCTGTAGCCATTGCATGTTCGCATGTGAAACCCTGTACCTTTCCACCAAGTTCTAAGACTAGCTCAGTAAAATGGACACACTCAGTGCAGTCCAGTGGTGAGTCAGCAAAACCCAAGTCAAGTCTCATAATTAACTGTCATAATTGTGGTGCCAATCATGAGTCAAAATGAGAAAAGTAATTAGCATTTGGTCAACAAGGTCATAAGTGTAAAAAAAGGAATAATTTCCAAAAGCTTTGTAAATCAAGCATGCCTCATTTATTTAGTAAGAAACAACAACAAAGTACTCCCAACAGAGTTAATGCCTCACTACGGAAAATGAAGAAAATAGTAAGTCCAATAACAGCACCACATATGAGGCGACCAGGCTCACTTGAATTATCCAGAATACTCAAAGAGTGTATAAAAGCAAAGATCTTTTATTCACATAAATCCAACAGGTTAGCGCTTTCACGTACTGGTCTGAGGAAGCAGTACGTGAAAGCGCTAACCTTTTGGATTTATGTGAATAAAAGATCTTTGCTTTTATACACTCTGAGTATTCTGGATAATTCAAGTGAGCCTGGTCACCTCATACGTTGTGCTGTTGTTGGACTTACCATTTAATAAGAAAGGTCACTCAAAAAAGCAAATTGATCATATAGAAAGCTGCAACTCTACTTTTTATGTGGATGGTGTATCAGTGATTGGTGAAAATGTTAATCCAGTGGATTTGTTGGCAAAAAGCAGTGTTTTGTACTGTCCTGATTAATGGTAAACCCACAGAGCTCAAAGCAAATACCGGTTCAAAGTGCACTGTTAGGTCAGCAGAAACATTTGCTAGAGTAGGAGCTGGTGAACAATTTAATTTCACCAACTATGTGAAGCTTGTTCTTATGGAAATGAATTCAAAGAGAAGGGTCAGTAGTGCTTTCATATTATTCAGCTGGGAACAATTACAGTTTGCAGTTTTATGTAGTCAAAAGACGAGTACAGTCATTATTAGGCCTCAAAGACGGCTTAAAATGAAACTGCTTTCCCTTACCAAAGAAATCCATCATATAAGCACATGGCCTAGTTCCAGTTTCACTGATGCTATTTTTTTCAGAGTATGCTAATATTTTTGAAGAAAACTAGATAAACTTCCAGTTGTGTACTTCATGAACTTAGACCAAGAGTTCAGTCCAGTAGTCAGACCAATGAGAAGAGTTCTGATAGCTATGGTGGACAAAGTCAAAGTCCACTTAGATAAAATGGTGCAGCAAAGTGTGATTTGTTCAATCACAGAACCAACTGAATGGGTGTGTTCCATGGTTGTTGCTTATAAAAAAGCACAGATCAAATCAGTATATGTATTGACCCAAGAGACTTAAACAAAGCATTAAAGTGACCACATCATCCTATGTGCACAGTCGAGGAAGTTGTTACCCTAATGGCAAATTGCCACTAAATTTTCTGTCTTAAATGCAAAGAGTTCATTTTAGCAAGTGATGCTTAATCACAAATCTTCACTACTGACTACATTCAGTATGCCATTTGGTAAATACAGATTTCTCAGAATGCATTTTGGAAGCCAGTGAAGTCTTTCAGTATGCAATGGAGCAAATTTTTTCAGGCAATCCGTGTGCTATAATAGTAGATGATTTACTAGTTGGAGGCAATGGTGAAGCAGGACATGACAGAAACCTCAGAAAACTTCTGGACAGAGCACATGAAGTGAATCTAAAGCTCAGTCCCCTGAAATGTAAATTTAGGCTACCAGAAGTTACTTATGTCGGTCATTTATTTACCAGTTCAGGCTTATGACTAGATCCTCCCAAACAAACAGCCATTCTTGAGATGCCAGCTCCAGACAACGATCAAGCCTTACAACATTTTCTTGGTATGGACAATTATTTGGGCAAGTTTATACCAGACTTCAGTGAATTATCAGCACCCTTAAGAGAACTGATGTGCAAAAATGTCACCTGGTCATGGTTAGAGAAACACCAGGGAGCATTTGATGACCTGAAACAGAAAATTGCCAGTTCACCTATGTTAAGCTACTATGATGTCCACAAATCAGTAATTCTTTCCTGTGATATTTCAAAGTTCGGTCTTGGTGCAGTTATTCTTCAAGAGAATAGACCAGTAGCGTATGTGTCTAGAACTCTTACCCAAACTGAAATGCAGTATGGTCAGACTGAAAAGGAACTTTTGGAAATTGTATTCGCATGTTCGAAGTTCCGTGATTACATTTATGGCCGAGCTATCCAGATTGAGACTGATCATCAACCTCTAGTCACTATTTTAAAGAAGCTTATGCATGCAGGTCCAGCAAAACTACAAAGAATGATGCTCAAATTACAAAAGCACAACATCAAAATCATCTATACAAAAGGTAAACTTCTATATCTGGCTGATACCTTATCTAGATCACCCAGAAATGCCACAGAAAAGTTTGATGCAGAGAATGTTGACTTTGTTGTCATGGAAGTATATAATTTTTCTTCCACAAGACTTGATGAGCTAAGAGATCACACAATGACTAAAACAGTTTTGCAAAAGCTTAACCACTTCATCAATGTTGGATGGCCTTCAAAGCAATCTTGTGTACCGCCAGAAGTGCAACCTTATTTTCCTTGCAGAGATGAGATGATGGAAGATGGTATCATTTTCAAAGGTCCTAAAGTTGTAGTTCCTACTTCCTTACAACATGAGTACATCCAGATTTTGCATCATGGCCACCCAGGTTATGAAGCTACCAAAAGAAGGGTGAAAGGACTAGTATTTTGGCCTTCTCTATCAAAGGATATTGATAAAGTACTTCCATCTTGCTCAGTATGCAATAGTACTAAACTGCATTTGCAAAAAAGACCACTTCAGCTAAACCAGATTCCTGAACTACCTTAGTCAACAGTAGCCACTGACATATTCAAGTGGAATAGTCAAAATTACTTGATATTGGTAGATTCTTATTCGAATTGGTTCGTGATCGATCTGCAACCTAACCTAATGTCCAGTACTGTTATTACCAAGTTGAAACATCATTCCCCAGCCCATGTTAGTCCACACAAATTTTTTTCTGACAACGGTGCCCAGTTTACCAGTCAGCTATTTCAGAAATTTGCAAAAGAGTGGGACTTTATCCATGCTACCAGTAGTCCTGAGTACCCACAGTCAAATGGCCTAGCTGAATGTGCAGTATAAAGTGCAAAGCAATTACTGGAGAGGTCAAAGCGTGACAATACCGATGTTTTCTTGAATTTACTTAATCTCAGAAATATACCCCATGACAATTTAGTTGGCTCACCTGCTCAGACTTCTATCTAGGTAAACCAGAACAAGCTTGCCTATCAGTTACAGTTTGTTGGTGCCCAATGCTAAAAACACCAGAGCAATCAAAGCCCAACTATTCAAAAAGCGTTCATCCCAGCAGATTTACTATGATAAAATGAGCAGATTTCTTTGTCTATTAAAAGAAGGAGAGATAGTGAGGATGCAAACAGCGAAAGGTTTGATCAAACTGGTCAAGTGAGAGGTGATATGTGCTGAGCCAAGATTCTACATAATAAAATCTGAGGGTATCGAATACAGAAACAATCACAGGCATCTTCTTCTGATGTCTGAATCAATATCACAGTAGTGTACCTGTGATACAGACTATATCTCAGAGCAATCCAGATGATGTTCCTGTTGAAGGACATGTCTCAGTACCTGTTCCCATTCCTGATAATGTTCCAGATGTCCCTAAAGTTGAACATTCACCAATAGCAGTCCCTGTTGTTAAATCTAGTCCTACTTTTTATGACACATGATCAGGTTGTATTTCTAGACCTAGTGTAAAATACACAGCAACCTGGATATGATTGTTTTAATTTGTGATTAGTTCTGTATAATTACATGTCAAAGGATTACTTCTGTATATTTGGATGTCAATGATTACTGTTATTATTACTATACATGAGTAATTTCTCAAAGAGGGAGGATGTAGATCAGTGTATGTGCTGTGTCTTTAAGAAACATTTCTAAGTGAGGGCACTTGCATATAAACAGCGAGCACATGCAGGCAGCAGTGCTATTTTGAGTGAGGAGCCAGAGCGTTAACATGTATGAGTGCAGTAGTCAGTCTGTTTATTAGTTTGCTTAAGTTAAAGTTACTAAGCCTTAATCCTGATGTGTTTGTATATAATAAAGCTGCTTTAACTGAACCTACAACCACTTGCCTGTTTTATTCTGACTGGACAAGTGGCAGGTATCCTCCATGGTGGCAGCTCGCAAGAAAACCTCAGATGATATAAGAATATGTATTGATCCAAGAGATTTGAACAAAACATTAAAACGACCACACCATCCAATGCATAACGTTAAGGAAGTTGCTGCCCTCATGCCAAATGCCAGTTTTTTTTCCATCTTAGATGCAAAAAGTTAATTTTGGCAAATCATGCTTGATCAAAAATCTTCATTGCTGACTACATTTAGTACACCATTTGGAAGATACAGATTTCTAAGAATGCCATTTAGAATAAATTTTGCCAGTGAAGTCTTTCAATGAGCGATGGAGCAAATTTTTTCTGGCTGTCCCTGTGCTATTATAGTAGATGATATTCTAGTATGGTGAAGAAGAACATGATAGAATCCTCAGGAAAGTTCCAAAAAGAGCATGTGAAGTGAATCTTAAGTTCAATCCTCAGAAATATAAATTCAGGCTGAGAGAAGTTACTTATGTTGGACATTTATTTACCAGTTCAGGCTTATGACCATATCCTAACAAACAAACAGCGATTCTTAAGATGCTAGCTCCAGACAATGCCCAAGCCTTAAAACATTTTCTTACCATGGTCAAATATTTGGGCAAGATTATCCCAGACTTCAGCAAATGTTCAGCACCACTCAGAGAGCTGACATGCAAAAATGTAACTTGGTCCTGGTTGGAACAACACCAAAGAGCATGACGTCCTGACACAGAAAATTGCCAGTCCACCAACTTTAAGATACTATGATGTCCACAAACCAGTAACTCTTTCCTGTGCTGCTTCTAAGTTTGGTCTTGGTGCAGTCATTCTTCAAGAGAGTAGACCAGTAGCCTATGCATCGAGAACTGTAACCCAAACTGAAATGCAGCATGTGCAGATTGAGAAGGAACTATTGGCAACTGTGTTTGCATGTTCGGTTTCATGATTATATTTATGCCACACCTATCCATATAGAGACTAATCACCAACCTCTAGTTATTATTTTGAAAAAGTCAATGTACACAGCTTCTGCGAGACTACAACCCATGATGCTCAAATTGCAAAAGTAAAATTTCAAAATGGTCTATACAAAAAGGAAACATCCTTATCTTGCTGATACTTTATCCAAATCATCCAGAAATACCACAGAACAGCATGACAAAGGACACTTGATTATGAAGTCATAGAAGTGCATACTTTTTCTTTCACATGACTTGATGGGCTTAGAGATCACACAGCATCAGACTCAGTTCTTCAAAAGCTCAACCACTTTATCAGTCAAGGATGACCATCAAATCAATCTTGTTTACCACTGGACATACAACCATATTCTCCTTAAAGAGACAAAAGTTTAATGGAAGATGGTATCATCTTGAAAGGTCCAAAAGTCATTGTTCCAACATTCTTGCAACAAGAATATATTATGATTTTGCATTGTGGCCACCCAGGAACTGATTCTACCAAAAGAAGGGTGAGAGGACTAGTATTTTGGCCTTCTATGTAAAAAGATATTGAGAAAGTACTTTCATCTTGTTCTGTTTGTGATAGTGCTAAACTGCACTTGCAAAAAAAAAAAAACACTTCAGTTAAGCCAGATCCCTGAACTACCTTGGTTGACAATAGCCATAGACATCTTTGAGTGGAATGGTCAGCATTACTTGGTGTTAGTAGACTCTTGTTCAAATTAGTTCGAGATTGACCTGCATCCTAACCTAATGTCCAGCACTGTCATTACTAAGTTGAAGAGACATTCTTCTGTCCATGGTAGTCAGCACCAGGTTATTTCTGGCAATGGTGCACAGTTTACATGTCAGCGGTTCAAGAGATTTGCAGAAATGTGGGACTTCATCCATATTACTAGTAGCCCTGAGTACCCACAATCAAACGGCTTGGCTGAACGTGCAGTACAGAGTGCAAAACAGCTGCTAGAGAAATCTAAATGTGACAATACCAATATTTTTCTAAATTTGCTTAATTTCAGAGACGTCTGTTGAGACAAACCAGAACCACATTACCAATCAGTAAAAAGTTGTTGGTTCCTAGTGCTAAGAACAACAAAGCAATAAAAGCCCAACTTCTAAAACAGCGTTTATCTCAACAGTTTTATTATGACAAAATGAGCAAACCTCTCAATCCATTGAAAGAAGGAGAGATACTGAGGATGCAGATTGGTCAAGTGAAAAGTTGATGTGAAAAACCGAGATCCTATATAGTGGAATTGATGGATATGGAATTTAGGCAGAATTGGAAGCATCTTCTACTGGTGCCCAAGCCAATATCACAGCATCTTACCTGTGACACAGACTCTAATTCTCAGAGCAACTTGGTTAATGTTCCCATTCAACAAAATATCTCAGCATCTGTTTTTGTTCCTGATGTTGTCCCTGACATCCCAGAAACTGAACACTCACTAGTGACTGTCCCTGTTGCTAAACCCAAAGTATATTGCATTGCGAGATCGGGTCACATTTTCAGATCTAGTCCCAGATGCACGGCAACCTGGACATGATTGTTTTATTTATGTTTATGTCTGTATAATTTGCATGCCTATTCCATTGTCATTTTTTTATTGCATGACAGAATAGTCAAAGAGGGAGAATGTAAATTAGAGTGTATGTTGTACCTTTTAGAAGCTTTACAGTCAGTGGGCATATGCATATAACAGAGCACATGCAGACAGCAGTGCCATTTTGAGTGAGCAGCCAGAGTGTAAGCATGTATGAGTGAAGCAATCAGTCATTTTATTAATTCATTTCAGTTTGTTTCCAATCCTCCATCTTGATGTGTTTGTATGTAATAAAATACTTAAACAAACACCCAGCCTCTTCATCTTATTGAAGTACACAAGATGAGCAACACTGCCCTCCTCTGAAAAGAACACTTTATTTCAAGAAGCAAATATACTCATTAAGAAACAGTCATTATTTCCTTAAGCCAGCCCCCTTTAAAACAGTCATTGGAGAATGTGCCTTCTCCAAACTTGGCACAACTTCATGGTACCAACATGCAGCTGAAATAAAAAGTAAAGATTCACTTATATGGTTCAAGAATGATCTCTCTAAAGACTTTCACAATGAGGTGGCAATGTAAACATTTTATGAATAACAGTTAACAATAGTATGCTCCATGATTCAACACACTCCTGCTCTTACGTAGACTTTCAACCCCTTCTGGCTACTATATCACCTGTGAAAAAAAATGTAGACTGTGGATATAAAATGTACATACTACACATGAACGGCCAAAAAGCTCATATGCATACATACATACATACAAATATTTCAAGCACAGGCATTAATGCCTTTCTAGCCTGCCAATATACCAAAACAGTTGTTCCCTTAATAAGTGTCAACATTATCTAAACTAGTGCTTGCTTTTATGTAATTTGGTAGTCCATTCCATGAATCAGCTGTTTTCTCAGAGAACCAATGAGTACACTTCTCATTCCTATAGAATCTTCTGTATAGGTTCTGATGATTATATATTCCTTTTTAATAATCCCAAACATTCTCAGAGATAGTTGTCTCTAAATATCCTATTTAGCTGAATAAGATTTCCACTTAAATATCTCAAGAGACACTGTACAAGTTCAGATCAAGTTTGGGTCTAATATAATTAACAATAACTTCATCATTTCTAATTTCCTAGACTTTATAAATCTTTTTATACACACTATAGTTCTGTGACTATCATTGACCAGTTGGTTGACATGATTAGAAAAACTCAAAGCTGGATCTACCCGTATATCCATGTCCTTAAAAGAATCTACGGTTTTAATCACTGTGTACTGCATTAAATATTCACCTTTCAATGTATGTCTCCCAAATCTCATATCCTTAGTTTTTCATGTATTTATCAGCATATTACTCTCCTGTGCCCAAATGGACAATCCAGTCAAGTTATTTTGCAGACATGTGTTATCTGTAATACATGTAATCTGTTTACCCAATTTCAAGTAATCTGCATATAGACTGTAGAACACCTCAGATGAAAAAGACAGATCTGAAAGATACAATCTAAACAAGTAAGAGCCTACAACAGAGCCCTGTGGGACACTCTGACTGTAACCAAGAATTTCACTTGGCCAGTTGCTGTATGATACTTTCCATGTTCTACTTGTAAGTCATGCAACTATCCATCTTATCAAGAATAAATCAGCACCTTGTTGTGTCTTTCGGCTTTTCCCGGTTAGGGGTCGCCACAGCGGAACTCCGGTCCACTAATGATTGGCAGTGGATTTTTACATGCCGAGTTGCCAGCCCTGATGCACAACCTTCAACGAAGGTACGCCGATTCATGCATGTCTCCACACAGAAGACGCTCTAGCTGAGAATCAAATAGGACAACATCTTACTGTGAGGCGACAATGCTACCGCAGCACCACCACCACAGTCAATAAGTCAGCACCTAATCATTGCAATTTATTCATCACTGTTTTGTGTATAACCTTAAATGCTGAGGTTAAATATCTGTGAATTACACCATAGTAGAATTTTTCATTCATAGCTGTTATTATATTGTTATAGAACATCATGTTACAGGTGGTAGTTGATCTATTTTCAGCATATACATGCTGATATATGGTTTCAAGTCCCAGCCTATCCAGGTCTGACAATAACATATCCAATATTGCCTTCTCCATTATTTTTTCACAACATGAAAGTTGACTTAAGGGTCTATATGACTCTGGGTTTGTCCTACTCCCCCTTCCCTTAAAGACAGGTTTAATAAGCTCATGTCTCCAATCTCAAGGAATCTCCCCATATTTATAGGGTCTATATTATATCCTCGAATGCTTAAAAAAACGAACGCTGATTAATCGAAATTATTTTCGCAAAACTGCAAAATATCGAAGCAGCAGAAACTCGAATTTTTTCCTAGGGAAAGAATTCGGTTGTCCGTTTCTGTTGCTTCGGTATTTTCAGTGTTATGGTGGAAAGTTACAGGTCGGATTCAGGTAAAGTGTGCGATTGTGTGGATGTGAGTGTTAGAGTGATTTAGGTGAGTTAGGGTTAGGGCTTGGGTTAGGTGTGTGTGCGATTGAGTGGACATGAAGGTTAGGGCGGATTTAAGTGAGTTAGGGTTAGGGAGCGGGTGAGGTGAGTGTGTGATAGTGACGGACCTTAGGGTTAGGGTTTGGGTTAAGGTAAGTGGGTAGTGGTGTGTGCATAGTTTAGTGTAGGGTTAGGTATCAGATTTTAGGTGTATGTGTGTGGATTTCTGTTTGTTTGGTGTGCTTGTGTTGTGTGTATGTGTTTTGAATCAGCAATTTTTTTCCCTGGGAAAAAAATCGCTGATCTGACAGTTCGAAGTTAGGTCGATCAATCAGCGTTCGCTTTTTTAAGCATTCGATGATATAATATAGACCCTATTTATATGATCTAGTGAACAAGAGATATAATGGTACCATAAGTTCTTGCCAAAGTGCTCTCCAGTCATTGTTACTTATTCTGTCTCCTCCCTCTGCTTTGGTTGGATCCAGTAAGCGCAGTTCTTTTTCATATAATCTGTTTTGATTCCAGTATCTGAGGTTACCTGGGTGTCAATAGAACAACTTATCACCCGCTTGTGGAGCCAAACTGTTTTACATAAATCCTGGGATTCAGTAAACTCTGTGTAGGCTTTGTGCAAAGCTTACACAGAGTTTACATGTGTGTGCGGTGATGCGGGGTGAGCAGCAGTGCTCATTGCATATTCATGCCGTGCACCGGATTTAAATGTAAATAAGTGAGGTCTCATGGCTGGCAATAGTGTTTCCAACTAGGAAACCATGTAAGCAAACACAGATAGCAATCCTGTTTAAATCAGAGCACTGACGGTCTGTGGTTTTTCCTTGAATGCCACAATGGTCACCAGGGATTAACAGGCACCTCTCAATCTCTTAGTGCAAGACATCTGGATAAAGGCCAACATAATGAGGTTACAGTGACCCAGAAATGGGGACATATATGATATATGTGCTCTTTAGAAAGTGGTAGAATAACTGGAGGTTTGTGTTAAGATACTTGTTCTGAAGGATTTGAAGTCAGAAACTCAAATGTATGTAATTGAGTCACATCAGTCATGATATCCCAGTGATATGGCAAAAAACCCCCCACAAATATGACAAGGAACACACCAAAATATATAAAGACAAAACTCTGGACATTCTGTGAAAATCTGGACAGTTGAGAGGTATGATTGATAAGTATATGGTCCAAACACAGTACAGGATGGTGTATTTATAGTGCAGATTGTTGTGAAATCCCTTTCCTGGCATTCTATACTGAAGTTGTGTAAATGATCTGTAAGTGTACATGGACTGCCATGTAAAATAAACACTCAGGGGAAGTGTGTGTATTGAATAGGGACACAAAGATGAATTGTAGGAATGAACACAGGGAAAGAGGAAAGGTGAAGCAGCTTAATGTACAGCAGATGAGGGCATGTCAATGCAAGATGATTGTAGCAGCAAAACCAATCACATATCAATATGGTAGAGTAGGGACTGTACAGTGAAAATGTATATTACGTGACTGTCACGCAAGGTGACATAACAATGGGGAGGATGTCTGTGCGAGATAAGCATCCTTACATGAATAATGCAGAGGACATCTACAAGGGATATTATATACAATTGGGTAAGGTGCATTTTGTGAAGCTGTGTAAACTGATTTGCCTGAATATGATTTGTGTAATCTCAGCAGATGTCTTCAGCTAGTGGGATACAGGTAAAGGCTCATGGAACACAACAGAAGAAGCATGCGCAGTCATGGACAATATCAGAATAATACCACCAGTAATCCCACGTCTCTGACATAACATATGTGATTTAGCGTGATCAGAGTTCTACACAAACACACTTGTACAACTATTATATGTTTGCACTCAGAGTAATCACGCACACCATCCTGACACTAATATCTGCTGGAGGTGTTAGGAGGGACACTGATATACCTGTATCTGACAATATGATCACTATAGGCTAGTTGACTGGTGTGCATAGTATATATATATATATATATATATATATATATATATATATATATATATATATATATATATATATATATATATATGGGTCTACCTGATAACACTAACATGCCAAAACACCGGCAACGAAATAACCGACACAACAAAACCAAAAGAAACTGAAAGTTCAAAAACAGGAAACTTCACATGCCTGACAAACCACAATCCCAACAATCAACAAAACAAATACCTTTCCCAAAAAACACACACACAACACAAGCACACCAAAAACCTGACAAACCTACACTAAACCTTACATACACAACTATCTATGCACTAACCTTAACCCAAACCCTAACCCTAAGGTCCGTCACTATTGCACACTTACCTTACCCACACCCTAACCCTAACTCACTTAATCTGCCCCTAACCCTCAAGTCCTTCACTATCACACACTTACCTTACCCACACCCTGACCCTAACGTCCATCCCTATCGCACACTTACCTTAACATGTCGGTGTTCTCAGCATCGGGATTCTCAACTTTCGATCATCTCCGTTGTCGATCTTCTGGTGTCTGTGTTCTCGTTGTCGGCGTTGTGGACTTTCGGCATTTTCAGGTAGATCCATATATATATATATATATATATATATATATATATATATATATATATGTATATAAGAGCGCTACAGAATCCTGAAAGCTGAAAATCCAGAAGACCAAAATCCTGAGACCAAAATCCTGAAAGTTCAAAATCCTGAAAACTCAAAATCCTGAAAACACACAGGATATCAACACTTACTATATTCCATTTCAAGTGCATACAAAAACAAATAA
This sequence comes from Protopterus annectens, assembly GCF_019279795.1. Classification (NCBI taxonomy): domain Eukaryota; kingdom Metazoa; phylum Chordata; order Ceratodontiformes; family Protopteridae; genus Protopterus; species Protopterus annectens. The sequence continues at coordinate 48,496,144 of NC_056750.1, forward strand.
TACACAAACCATATTACTCTTCTCCAAGTATAAAAGGGGGGCACGCCCCCCTGCAATCCCCATGTGGAGGGCCACAGCCCCTGCTACTTAAATATATCAACACCGACATTGGACTTGGTGTACTGAAGTGCAATCTTGGAGTTGTTATATTTAAGTAGCAGGGGGTGTGGGGGCACAGGGAGGCTTGCCCCCCCTGCATATAGTTGATGGGTAAAATGTTTCTGTATGTACTTGTGCTGGAATATAGTAAGTGTTGCATCCTGTGTGTTTTCAGGATTTTGGTCTCATGATTTTGGGCATTCAGGATTATATAGCGCGCCTATATATATATATATATATATATATATATATATATATATATATATATATATATATATATATATATATATATATATATATAGCACAACCCACACTGTCACAAATGTTACCCATGCCATTAATGCCTGTTCATCACCGGAACAGGTATCACCATACCTCTCAATTTTCTGAAGGATGTGGAGTCTTAAATTCAAATTATTTAATGACTTCAGTCCTCAGCTATTTGCCAGAAAAGTACAGATTTTAGGAGGAACACACCAAAAATATGAGGCAAAACTCTGGACATTCTGCAACAATCTGTACAGTTGAAAGGTATGGGTATCACACATGCATCTGGTATAGCACCTTGATGGTGTTTCCTCACCATCAGACATTCAGTAATGTTTATGCCACAAAAAGTATCCAGGTATGGCCAATAAGATGTGTGACAACTCACTGTGGCAAAGATGGTACACTTCAGTTACACATTACTGGAGGATGTGTAGTGGGCTACATGAAGAAGGGTGCATTGTAGTCCATTATTGATGTGATGAAGGCTGTGATCTATGGAGGTATTATGGATTGTTATGCCACATACAAGAGAGTAATCAGCACTGTGGCCACATGCTGGTGTACATTCCACATACCATCTACCCAAGAACACAGGTCATATGCCAGTTGGTCTGGTTATAGGGTGTGATATCTACATTATACTTGGGTTGTGTGTTTGTTTTCCTGATGTAACAAATCCCCCCATCTTTTTGTGTGATTGCAGATGTTGTCATGGCTGTGTCAGCAATCTTTGGTGTGTGTTGATACTGTCTGTATTATACTAATATCAGAGTTAGAGTCAAAGATAGCCCATAATCTGTAGTCCTTCAGACTGCTGTTTTGACATAGATGTGTATGTCATTTGTGATGTCTGTGACTTAAATAATGGACAGGAAAGGGACTAGCAGATAGACCCGATGTACGGACCACTGGACCTGAGATATAGTTCACTTCACATGTTTCAACATATTTTCATGCCATGTATGTGATACACTTGGTGATACAGGTGTTTATGGCCACATCTGACAGTGTTGAATGAATACCTCAGTGTGGATTTATGTCAAATTCCTTAGATTGTGAAGTTCAAAAAAGATGATGGTGGTGTCTTCATGCATACCCTCAATGACCTCTATAACAGCATCTAACAGATGTAACAGACAGGATGTAGCATTAACCACTCACACAGGTCTGTTGCACACAGGTGGGATATTACTAGTATCCATTTACTAAAAGGTCCATGATGACACGCTGGTCTACCACACAGATGAGGAGAGCCAGGATGTGTCTATACGTGCATGCACTGGGTGTTCCCCCCAACTGACATGGATGTATGTTGATGTACACCCTTCTACAGGAACATAGTCTGTGTGGAGGGTGTGTTGAAATGTATATTCAACCATGTGAGGAAGGCTGTATGTGCTCAGTCACTCTATAGGCGATCTATGGTGATAGGCCTGAAAGAAGGTAAGGCAGTGCATACTGGCTATCCTGATCTGCCCTAGGGTTTGGACACAATCCCCCATGCAGGTATCATTGAGAAACTCACCCAGCTGTGGATTAACCCTTACGTCACTAGATGGATAACTAATTGGCTCACTGACAGAACACATACTGTGAAAGTTGATGAATCAATGTGTACCAGTAGAGCTGTCACCACTGGCATACCCCAGGGATCTGTGATTGGCCCTTTACTGTTTGGATTCTATTTCTCAACAGTTCAGGCTAAAGTATATAGCCTTTGGTGTACTTCAATTCCTGATTCTTGCATAGTGGGTGCAATCACTGATTCTGCCTATGATAATAACATACTACAGGAGGTGTTAACACAGACATATGAATGGTGACAAAGTCACACAGTCTACAAATAAATGCAAAAATGTGTCTTTATTTTGTCCTTCTGCAAAGTGGAATTTCCTGCTAATTACAGCATTGAAAGCAGTCCCACTATGCTGAAACCCAGTGATGCAAGCACTGGGAAGAGACATAAATAGCAATCTGACCTTCAACCACCAAGTGTCCACACTGTTACTGAAAGCCTGTGTTGTGCACATCATAAGTCACACTATCGTATTCAGATCTGAGGATTATATTACAGCACTGTACTCAAACCTCATCAGACCACTAATAGAGTATAATGCTTTCTTATGCATATACCCCACCAGACACATGCAGTACCTAGAGAGACCACAGATATTTCTAACCAAGAAAACATAGGGCCTACAAACTATGTCATGATGTATGTGAATAGAATGAAAGCCATGTCACTGTAATCTGGATTGTATAGGATGACGTAACTTCTGCCTGGCCTTCAGGCCAGTCTCTGACCCTGCCCTTGTGGCAGTAGTACACATTCACAAATCAGATATAACTGATGATATCAGCCATATCTGGTGAAGAAAATATGGTAATGACAGTGTCCCACATGCTGTTGTAAAAGGCTCTCTGTAATGTCAAGCAAGGGTGCACACACACACACACACACACACACACACACACACACACACACACACACACACACACACACACACACACGCTTGACTGCAGTGAGAATAAAACCCCTACCTATCTATGTAAACAGACTGCAGAACTCTATATTTAATGCACAGATCAAGTCTGAGTTGGAGTGTCTTAGACAATACTTTACAGCTGATGACATCAGCAGTGTCTGGTGAGGAGTATATGTTAATAACAGTGTCCTACATACTGGTGTAAAAGGCTCTCTGTAATGTCAAGCAACAACACAAGCACACACACACCCAATTGACCTCAGTGAGAATAAAACCCTTACTTATCTAAGTACACACACTACAGAACTCAGTACTTTATGCAAGCGCCATAGTACAAGTCTGACTTTTACAAGACTCCAGGTCAGCCTATAGTGGATGACATCAGCAGGTCATTTTGGAAAGAAGATGTTGGGAATCTTGCATGAAATGGATGTGTAGGTATATGCAAGTATCAAAACACTGTCAATTGATGGGATTGGAGCTGTTAACTGCAAGCTACATACTTCTGTTCTTAGAGCTAGATACACACACACACACACATACACACACACACACACACACACACACACACACACACACACACACACACACACACACACTCTTGACTGCAGTGAAAACAGAACCCCTACCTAAGTACACAGACTACAGAACTCAGTACTTTACGCAAGTGCCATGGCACAAGTCTGACTTTCACAAGACTGCAGGTCAACTTATGGCAGACAACATCAGCAGGGCATGTTGGAGAGATGATGGGTGGTGTGCATAGGTTCATAGCTTCATAAATTCATAGGAGGTTACTAGCCTGTTGACCCTAGGATGTTTTCAAGCCTAGTCATGTAGAAACACAAATACCCTTATTGAGCATAGCTAGATGGTCATTGTTAGTAGAGCTATGTTGTGATCAGAAAAAAAGCACAACGGCCACAGATACCAAAGTTTCACAGTTTAATAAAACTTAGTGCCTCGGCAGAAGAGCCTTCCAAGAGTAAAATACATCAAATGCTCAACAGATTAAATAGTTATGACAATCTCAATTACACAATTAAAAAAATTAAACAATCATTAAATTACCATCCCTAAATTACATACCTCCAATTACATTCCTTATTAAGCCCAAAGGGGTCTAAAGTACTATATTTCAAAATAAAAAGTTTCTTTTTAAGGAGTTTATTCTTTAAACTAACACATTCCCCTAAGCCTACCTCAACTTTTTCCAGGACACAACCTTGCAAATCTTCAGGATTAGAATTATGTAAAGATAAAAAATGTCCCCTCAAAGGACTATCCAGTTTTTTTTTATTTTTTATATATCTAACATGCTCTTGAAGGTGTACCTTAAAACTTCTTGCTGTCTCTCCAATATAATATAAATTACAGGTACACCTAAGAGCATATTATCACTCCTTCCATATTACACATAAAGTTGACAGTCAACTTCAGATTTGGTAAGCCACAGGCCATCTACCTTTGCCTGGACTTCAGAGAAAAGGTTTCCAAACAGTTGTGGGCCCAGCACAAATCCTTGTGGTGTTCCACTGGTAAGTGGTCTAGTGGTGTAGGTGCAGTCCCCAGCTTTGACAATATGTATTCTGTCAGGGAGCCAGTTGGCTATCCATCTAGTAATGTATGGGTTAATCCCCAGATGGGGTATTTTCTCTATGATACCTGAATGGGAGATGGTGTCCAAGACCTTGGATAAATCAACATAGGAGCATGTCCTTTTATCTCAGATCCAGGTGTTTGGCATCGTTATTAAAGAAGTCCACTAGGTTTAATAATCAAAATTTACCCTTGACAAAACCAAAATGGGTCAGGTCAAGTGTGCTGAATGTCATCTATGTCCCTGTGGATAAGAGCCATGCTGATCCCTTCCCTAGCCTTGCAGATAAGGCTTTTTAGGCTTATGGGTCAATAGTTATAGTTCTGCATGTTAACAGACAGATGTACATTGCATATCACAAAACATTTGATATTAATTTCTGTAGTGTAGGTAATATATGTGTGAAAAAGTACTGAGACACCAGGTTTGCAGTGGTTGGGGGGAGGCAACAAATGGCTGCATTGTAAATATGTGACATATTGGTAGATAGGGCCTTCAGGTTATGTATCCACATGTAATTTCATGTCATAGAAAAGAAATGGACAGTAAACAGCAGTACATAGTAACATTTACTTTTCCATAGAGTGGGGAGCAAATTCAATCCGAGAGATGAAAGGTTAACATTGGCAGCCCAAGATAGTGGGCTATGTACATGTTTGTTTACAAAGTCCTTTGAACATGTGGGAGAAACAGACAAATGTAGATTTTGTAAAACTGAATTGGAAACAGTCACTCACCTTGTTGCTGGCTGTGACATAATGGCAGAAGGGCTGTATACTGAAAGGCATAATAATGTGGCAAGACTGTTACACTGGGGATTGTGCAAGCATTATGGTATTAAAGTGGCAACATGAGCCACAAAGCATAATAGAAAATTATGTTTATATAACATGGGATCACCCATTACAACAGTTCAAAAGACAGATGCTAGAAGACAAAAGTAGCATTGATTACTGAAATCACCACACCCAGTGAGTAAAGTGTCTTGTGTACAGAGAGACACAAAGTCATAAAATATCAGGATCTGCAGGCAGAAATGAGAGCAATGAGGAAGAAAGACAGTTCCAATAGTAGAAGGAGTGACAGGTCTCATAAAGAATCTACAGTCCTATTTAGATATGTTACCAATCCATGTAACTCCGTAAGAATTGCAGGAGTCATTACTGGGCACATTGCGGGTTCTGCGAAGAGTACTTTTGGCTGACATCAAAGGTTGAAACAATATTAATTTCATGAACTTTAATTGTACTTTGACTTAGGAATGGGGTCCATTCACGTCATGGTATTAGAAACCCACAAGATTTGGAGAAATTAAAGACAGACAAACCATCCTTGACCATAGAGTATTGATATAGGACTAATGACAATTTTGTGTACATGAGCATATTCATTCAATTGCCATCAGTCTGATGTGGCATTTATTATCAGGGATCCTTTCTTAATTCACACATTTTTTGTCACAATACCCATTGCTACTTCCTGTGGCACATGCCAATAATACACAGCTCTGTGGAATACATCGCATCATACTGTGTTGTTTGCATCTGTTCTTATCTATCTGCACAATAACTGTGTCAGGTAGGTGTGCCTTGCACAGGGGTATTATGTATGTCACACTCTACTCCCACATTTGTGACACTACATACACCTACATATGAGATACATAACCATTATAACATTGAAGTGCATAATCCCCTTCAAGGGTTAGCATCCTCATATATGTGTTAACATTAGTTCTGTGGTTTACACAGTTAATACACAGGTCAGTGTTAATCATGTAATGGGTTTGATTCTTACAAAAGGAGATTGTGTCTTCAGAGTCACTGCTATTTCCCAGCATTTTATAATGACAAAATACATTCTGTACAAATATCCCATAGTGTATATGCTGTCCTTGTGAACTGTCATCTCAGCTCAGCATTTAGCTTTATTGGAAAGGCTCACGCAGACTCTGTTACACTTTGCTGTGAGGGAAAGGTTGGTTTGCTTTTTATTTGTTGTATTTTGTATTAGTTTATTGCCTTTTTATATTTTGAGTGCTTTGAGTGCTGTGATTTGTTTCTTTACCTTGTGTTTTGCTTGTGTTATGCTTTTAACTGCATATTAAAACTTCAAAAGACACCACAGCTCTATCTCTTGTGAGTCAGCAGGAATCCCCCCCTGCACTGTTGTGTTCTTAAATACCACTGTCTTTCTAGCTGCCTGTCTCTTATGTTAATTTGACCATATATCTCATTTCCTCTCTGTTTTTACTGGCTTGTGTGAGTAAGCACAAAATTATCGTTTTGTGAAATAACTCCCCTTCAACTATTTAAATTTATTACTGGCTATTCTACTGTATTCCATAGTACAGGGATACAAAAGTGATCACCCCCTTTGAATCTATCTTGCTGTTTTAAAAATAGTGACTCTCCACTAAAACTTAACTTTTTAGACAGGTAAAACTTAAGTTACCTACTTTCACTTCTAACTTCTCTAGTGCACACTGTAGTGTTTAGGATAAACCATTTTTTTCATCTTATCTTTACGCATTATAGTGACTAGCACTTGCTCTAATACTTGCTGGAAAGCACTAGGAAGCCTTAAACTGATACAATCACTCAACTCTCCTTATTAATAAGGAGAAATTAATCATAGGCACTAAACAGCCTATAATTGCAAAGTACCTTGCTAAGGTAAGGGAAAACAGCTCCTGTACATTAAAAAAAGCACCAAACCAGGCATATCCAAGGGTCAGCTTCCATTGATTTCTCCTGTCCACCTGGTGAATCTGGGCATACTGGGGCAATGCAGCAATTGCCTCATGTACACAGACAACCCACTCCTCCTACCACCCAACACTACAACCTGTGAGAGATGCACTTACATAGCTACACTGGAAGCAAAGTTCTCTCCACCCAAGATTGTGCTAGACAGTCAAGAGAAGAAGGTTAACACCCACACTACACCTCAAGCAACACATAGCGCTTCTAAACTCACACCACCAATACCCACACATAGCAACACTAAATCCACATATACAGAGGCCCCTAAATGTAACCTGCCCAAGCAACAAGGACCTCCGAAACTGAAATGCAAACAAACACCAGTCACAATCAAAATGTCACATAGCTCACAACACCAGTATTGCCACCCAGCAACAGCCCCTAAGGCAAGACAGTGTACCTAACGCTTTAGTCATAGGCGACTCTATAGTCAGGCACACTGATGTCCCACTCACCAGGCTGAACAAGGAGAAAATTACAGTGAGCTGCCTGTCGGGTGCCAGGATCCGCCACATAACTCATGCACTCAAGTCACTCCATAACAAGTACAAATATGACTCTGTCATTGTCCATGTTGGAGTGAATGACTTGAGACATACCTCCCTGGACTGCATGAAAAGAGACATGGAAGAGCTCTTGGATCATGTGGCCCAGGCAGGTATGACCCTAGCCCTGAGTAGCATCCTGCCTTCGCCCAGAATGATACCACAATATAAGGACAGAATGATTGACTTAAACAATTGGCTAAGCTTCTGGTGTCATTCAAAGAGGATCCAGTATTTGTCTGCCTGGGGCGACATGATTGACAGACCACGATGCTTTGCCAGACATGGTCTGCACCTGTCGCCCCTGGGATTCAGGTTACTGGCTAAGGCTCTTGCCACCCCTATAGTGCCTTTTCTAGGCAAAGTTCACAGGACAAAACCACCACCGTAACAGGTACAAGCATGCAAAATCTGAAGGTAATGCTACTCAATGCTAGAAGCCTAAACCTCAAAATGCACTCTCTCAAGGCACTCCCCCAAAATGGAGAACATCGATATCTGTGCAGTAACTGAGACCTGGGTCAAGGCTCTATATAGCACCCCTGCAATATCAGGCTACAACTCTTACCACACTTTTTGGCCACCAAACCAGGATCGAAACACTAAAGGTGGAGGAGTGTCCATATTCACCAAGGATATTCACACCACCAGGTTAGTTGCCCAACACAATGAGTCTGAAATTCACCAGGTGCAACTAACACTAGGTGAGACTGCAATCTAAATTGTAGCTTGCTACAGATCCCCCAACATGCCCCAAGATTCTCATTACACCTTTCTAAACATACTGGAAAATATTAATATACAACCAAACACCCTAATACTGGGTGATTTCAACTACCCTGCCATTAACTGGGAAAACTACTCATGTACCAACATCTTTACCCAACAGTTCTTGGAATTCATAAATTCCAATGCCCTGGATCAGCTAATCCATAGTCCCACCAGGGACTCCAATATCCTAGACCTAGTCTTTACCAACTTGGGAAATCGATGCACCACACCTATGGTCACCCCCTCGTTGGTCAGGTTAGACCATAAGCTAATCACTCTTAATATCCACATCCCACCCCCACCCCCCAGTAAGGAAACCTCCCTAATAAACTTCTTCAAAGCCAACTTCATGCTATTCAAGTCAGAAGTTAAAATGACACCCATGCAGACGGGAACTGAAAGTTCGACTGCTGAGTCCTACACTAAGGCACTGTATAAGCACATCCACTCATGCATGAATCGTGCCATCCCAAATAGAAGCAAGATGCTCTCATCCAAAAAATGGAAGACAATCTGGTGGTCCCCTGCCATAAACAAACTTTACAACAAAAGGAAAAATAAGTTATGTACCTACCATAACATTCCATGTTAATTGTCTTCATCTCACCTTCCTTCTTGTTGTTTGGGTTTGGAGACGATCCTCGGCTCCGACTCGGCCATCTTCTATAGCTCGAGAGCTGTTTACTGGCTCAAGGCTACCCCTTATCCCAAAATGCCCAGTGTCAGCTACCCAAATCTCATTTGTGATAGCGTACAGTAGACATAATTAGAGTAACCAGTTACTAAAACTGGTTGTCCAATACACCTAAACAAGGAAAGAGTTATAAATTACCTGGCATGTGAAGTAATAGAAGATACTCAGCCAGTGAAAACAAAAGGGAACTCCTCACAATCCTCTAGGAAGGGGGAAGGAGGGAGGGATGCAAGAAGGAAGGCGAGATGAAGACAACTAACATGGAATGTTATGGTAGGTACATAACTTCTTTATGTTAAGTTGTCCATCTCACCTTCATTCTTGCTGTTTGGGACAGCGTCCCTAGCATCTAAAATCCTGGGTGGCTCATTGGAACAAACTCTTCAGAACAGTAGAACCAAAGGAAGCTCTGCTCCGGGAGACCCTCTCTACTTTGTAATGAGAGATAAAAGTGTGGGGGTTGCCCAAGTGGCAGCTGCACAGATTCAGTCTATGGGCAACCTAGACTGAAAAGCTACAGAGGTGGCTAATGCTCTAGTGGAATGACCTTTTGGTTTAGCTGGTAGCTCTTTATTTCATAACTGATAAATAAAGGCAATAGTATCAGATAACCATCTGGATAGGGTCACTTTAGAAGATGGAAGGCCTTGTTTGTTGAAAGCATAAGAAAGAAATAACTGGTCTAACTTTCTTAGTTCCTTAGTTCTATGGAGGTAAAAACGCAATTGCCTGTGCACATCCAATTGGTGGAGCTTGTATTCTGCCTTGTTGCTTTGATTAGGAAAGAAAACTGGGAGATCTATGGATTGATTTAAATTGTTCTCTGAGCAGACTTTAGGAATAAAGGATGGATTGGTCCTCAGAGAAACTCTGTCCTTGTGAAACACCAGGTAAGGAGGACAAACACATAGTGCTTGAAGTTCTGAGACATGTCTAGCTGAAGTGATAGCAACCAGAAAAAGTGTCTTCCAAGAAAGAAATTTTAAAGAGCATGATGCTGCTGGTTCAAAGGGAGGCAAAATTAAGGAGGCTAAAACTAAATTGAGATCCCAAGGAGGGGGAGGATCTCTAACTGGGGGCCTAAGGAGAGATGTTCCTTTCATAAAGGCTTTGCAGAGCTTATGAGACATTAAACATACCGATATGAAAATTAGAAATGGCAGCTAGTTGTACTCTAATGGTAGCGGAAGCCACACCAGACTGAAAAAGCTGTGCTAGAAATTCAAGAATTTCATGTACTGGGGCTGAGAAAGGATCCAAATTTCTAGATTCTGCCCAGTAAGAAAACCGTTTCCATTTACTAGCATATATTTTCCTCATAGTAGACTTATGTGAGGAAACAATAATATCACAGACTGCTGGGTAGATATTGGAAAGCCTGGCTAAGGTTGGAAGTGGAGTAACCAAGCTGTGAGCTGGAGAGTTTGAAGGGATTGGTGCAACCTGCCTGATTGTTGAATCAGAAGATCTGGAACCAGGTCCAGAATCCACGGTTGATCCAGAAGGTGGAGGTGTAGGAACAGGAACCATATTTGTCGAGGCCAATATGGGGCAATGAGGATCATTTTGCAACCCAATGATTTTGCTTTCTGTGTGAGTCTTGGAATTAGGGGAAAAGCATAAAGGAGTCCCTGAGGCCAATAATGGACTAGAGCATCTCTGGGTACATGACCTGGAAGAGGAAGTAGGGAGAAGTAGCTGCTGCATTTGTTGTTGAGAGGAGTGGCAAATAGGTTGCAGCAAGGCTGTCCCCATTTGCGGAAGATAAGATCCGCAACTTCCTGATTCAGAGACCACTTGTGAGGCATGAGGATAGCTCTGCTAAGCCTGTCCGCTATAACACTGGATTTCCCAGGGATGTGCACTGCTATCAGAAAACATTGGGAGGAAATCGCCCATTGCCACAGTCTGAGTGCTTCTTGACAAAAGGTGTAAGACCTGGTCCTGCCCTGTTTGTTGATGTACCACACCACTGACATGTTGTCCGTTTGGATTGCAATGGTCCCGGAAGGAAGAGAATCTTGAAGGGCTTGCAACACTAGGAGAACCGCTCTCATTTCTAGGACATTGATATGCAGATGGTACTCGTGAGGTTGCCAAGTGCCTTGGACTGTCCAGCCTAGATAATGCCCTCCCACCCTATCAGGGAGGTGTCCGTGGTCCTGTGGCTACAGGAGGGGGTTGTATGAAAGGTCTGCCCTGAATTACTAGTGGGGAGACTATCCACCAAGAAAGGTACCTTTTGCATGTTTCTGTGATCAGGATCATGTGAGACATGGGTAGTTCCTGGAAAGACCACTGCATGAAAAGAAGCCACTGAAGGATTCTCATGTGAAAATGTGCTAATGGTACAAGAAGAATAGCAGCTGCCATGGAGCCTAGAGCTTGGAGGACATGTCTGACTTGAACCCTTTTGCTCTGCATTAGAATTAACACTTGTTGACAAATAGTGGAAACTCTTTCCTGTGGTAATCTTGCAAACATTTCTTTTGTGTTTAATTCTGCTCCTATGTATGTAATAGACTGACAGGGCAATAAGGCAGATTTTTCGAAATTTACTGTAATGCCTAGTTGAGTGCATGATGTAATTGTATAATCCCATGCCTCTAAGAGTTGACGCCTGGTGGTAGCAGTCAGGAGCCAGTTGTCTAGATAGAGAAACACCTGGAATCCTTGATGCCTCAGGTGAGCCATGACTACTGCCATACACTTGGTGAACACCCTGGGGGCTGAGGTGAGACCAAAGGGCAGAGCTCTGAACTGGTAATGACTGGCCCCTACCCGGAAGCGAAGAAATCTCATGGAGCATCTGTCCATCTTGATATGGTAGTACGCATCCTGAAGATCCATTGAGCACATCCAATTGTCTTGACCCAGAAAAGGGAAAATGGACTGCAGTGTCACCATCTGGAACTTTTCTTTTTGTACAGATTTGTTCAATCTGCTGAGATCCAGTATTGGTCTCCAGTCCCCTGTCTTTTCTGATACTAAAAAGAATCTTGAGTAAGTTCCGGATCCTAGTTGGTCTGCGGGGACTTCTTGAATGGCTCTTTTTTCTAGCAGTCTTGAAACTTCTGTGACTGCTTGATCCCTTAGATTGGGTAGGACATCTGGGATGGGCTTTTTCAATTCTATGGGGGATTGATGGAAGGGAATTTTGTAACCTCCGGATATGATGGATAGTACCCATCTGTCTCTTGTTATATTTTGCCAGGCTTTTGGGTACAGCAAAAGTCTTCCCCCGACTGCCTCCAGAGGTGAGCAGTCAGGCAACCCTTCAGGGATGCTGGAATGGGGTGGCAGAGAAAGTTTCTCTGTCACCCTGGTTTTGCGGTCCCCCTCTGCCACGAGGGCAGCGTCTGTTATTGTTGTTTCCCCCTCTGCCCCTGGGGGAAAAATCACCACATGTGTCAGGCAAGGGTCCCTGAGATTTTCGGAATGACATCTTTCCACTCTTCTGACCCTTGAGATAAGGTCTGGAAGGAGTGGAAAAATGGACTCCCATGGCAGAGAGAGTCTTGCCTTCCTGCTCATACCTGGTCAACGTGTCTTTCACCTGTGGCCCAAAGAGAAAGGAGCCATCAAAGGGAGTATTGGTGAAGGATGCTTGGAAGGGTTCCACAAACTGACACAGCCACATCCAAGCATGTCTCCTGAAAGCCACACCTGTCCCTGCAGCTCTGCTCACTCCATCGGCTGCATAGGAAATCAGCCTCATGGAGGAGTTAACTATGGAATTAAGAGTCACAAGCTGAGAAGCTACTTTGGCTGGTGCTCCCTCAGCTGTAGGATCTTGAAGGGTATCTCCAAGCTCTTTCAGGAGATCCCTTTGAAGATGTGTAAAATGGCATAGATAATTCAGGGACCTCATTGAAAAGGTTGCTGAAGCAAACATTCGCTTTCCATATATGTCCATCGACTGAGACTCTTTGTTCAGAGGATGAACAGATGAAGAGGTCTCTGCTCTTTCTTGGTGGCTGCTGCTACCACCATGGCATCAACGGGCACATCTTTGGAGAGGAATTGCTTGTTCTGAGGGGCTGTAATAAATTTGTTTGGTCTCTTCAGATTAGGTTCCACAGAATCTGGAGCTGACCAAGCCTTTTGAGCCACTACAGACATGAGTGGATCGAAAGGAGGAGATACTAGGAGGTGGAAGGTCGGGAACCGGATGCATCCAGGTATACAGACTCATCCTCGGTAGGAGTTAGGGAAGTCCAGTCCCTCCTCTGTCTAAGCATTTCAAGGATGTCCAAAAAGGAAACATCTTCAGAGGGAGACCTTGGGGACCCTTCCAATTCATCCATGTCTGTATCTGAAGTGACAGACTCAGGGGAGTCTATGTGCTTCCTCTTCCACTTCTTCTTCCAGGGAGGCTCCTCCGAGTGATCAGGGGAGGCTTTGGAAGAAGAGGGATCACCCAATGGGGTGTCCTGGGGCATAGGTTCCTTACGCTTGAGGTCTGGAGGAGGAGTAGAGGTTGGCACAGACACCACGGGGGGAGGAGCTGATGGAGGTTGGCAGTAGAGCTGTCCTGGGAGACAGCACACTCCACATGACTTTGAAGGCATCCCAACCTCTAGGTAGAGAAAGCTCTGGCTCCGAAGAAACAGGAGTCTTTCTCTGCATCGAGGGTGACAGCTCCAAGGCCGATGTTGGAGCCAAGCTCACCTGCGCCAAAGCTCCGAGGGGGAGAACGGGGTCGGACAAGGGTCTGATGCCATTCCCCCCCTCAGAGCAGAAGAGAGAGCCTCAGGGCCCAGATCCCTCAGTAGAAGGTACTATTGAGGTAATCAGAGCCGATGTTGGAACCAAAGGAGAGATGATGATCGGCGCTGATGGTTCTACTACCTGCGGATCCATGGTCTCCAGCTCCGAGCTAAATGTAGTTGGAGGAGGAATAGAAATAGAGGCGGTTGGAGCTGATACCTGTTGAGGTGGGTTGGACAGAATTTTTGCCAGTGCCTGTGACTTAAGCAACCTACTTACTACTCTCTCCACATCATGATCCGATAATCTAGAGGATCGAGAGGAGTGGGAAGAATGATGGCTACGTTCACTCTGTAACAAAGGTGACTGAGGTGCCGAGTGGATGGACTCCAAGGATGGAGACCTCAATCTCTTATGGCTCCGAGATGGCTCCGAAGTAGCAGATGGAACCGACGGAGGAGTTGTCTTGGTGCCAGCCGGTACCGACATACTTGGTTGGTCAAGTAAAGGAGTCGGCTCCGAAGGTGGAGCCGATGGCTTGACAGACTTAGGGCATTTCGCTGGATGAGTACTTTTAGCCGGAGAATCCTGAGGCTTCAATAATCCCCGAAGGATTAATTTGTTTTTGCCCTCCTGCAGGACCCTTGGACTAAAAGCGTGACATATAGAACATGAGTCCTGCAGGTGAACAGTGCCCAAACAATATACACAACTAGTGTGCCCATCTGTCAGAGACATTTTCTGACAGCATGAGTCACACTTTTTGAAGCCAGATACCTTAGTATCTTTAGACATTATAGTATCAGAAACCACAACAAATAATGAAAAGCTATACTATAAAAAACAAGGACAAATAGAGTTTTCTTTCTTTTTTGTTACAGTTAAGGAATAGAAGGAAAGCCTCTAATTTAAATGGCTATCCTGGGGGGGGGGGGGACTCTCTAATTTAAACAAGTTCATGGGAACAGAAGGCCTGAGAATTATAGAGCAATGGCCAACAAAGCTAAAATACACAAGAACACAATAAGAGATAAAGGAATATTATCTAGACAAAAAATAGACAAATACTTGACAAACTTTCAAGAATAAACAACAATATATAATAGAAAAAAGATTATACTAAACCTGAGCCAGTAAGGAAGCAACCTCGCAGCTGAAGTGGCAAACAAGATCTGGGTAGCTGACGCTGGGCATTCTGGGATAAGAGGTAGCCTCGAGCCAGTAAACAACTCTCGAGCTATAGAAGATGACCGAGTCAGATCCGAGGATCGGCTCTGAACCCAAACAGCAAGAACAAGGGCAAGATGGACAACAACATGGAACTGTTGCAGAAAAGAGGAAAATCCCAGGATGCAAAAAACTCCCTTACCAGCCTCAGTAAGAAGCTGAGATCCCTCATAAAATCCTTTAAAGCTAGTTACGAAAATAAAATTGCCAAAGATGCCAAAGACAACCACAAGGCATTCTATAACTATGTCAAGAATATAAATGCTCAGATCAGCTCTGAGCTACAACAGAATGGCATTAAATATACTGATCCCAAGGATATTGCCAATATCCTGGCAGATTGATTCAGTGCCAATTTCACTCCCCTCCCACCCCCTAAATGGCCCATCTCAATACCAGACGATTGCCAAATTCCAGTAATAATGGCCACACAGGTAAAAAACGCACTCTCCAAAGCTAAGAATACAGCATCCATGGGACCAGATGACATCCCGGGCTGTGTACTACATGAACTACAAAATGAACTGGCACCTCACCTAAGTGTCATGTTTAATCATACCCTCACCTCAGGCTTTGTGCCCACTGAGTGGCGCACAGCTGCAGTTATCCCACTCCGCAAGGGAGGATCCACCTTGGATCCCGAGAACTACTGCCCCATCAGTCTGACGAGCCTGATCTGCAAGGCCATGGAACATATTATCATGGAACTTATAAACAAAGACATCGGCAACTTTAAAACACTGGACCCCACCCAGTTTGGGTTCGTGAAGGGCCAATCCTGTCTCCTGAACCTGATTGACTTGTTTGAATCAATCTCCAGAGCTGTGGATGAGGGTAAGGCAGTCCACATAGCCTATCTGGACCTTGCCAAGGCCTTTGACACCATCCCCCACTGTGGAATAATAGATAAACATACTAAGCTGGACATTAATCCCTATGTCACTCAATGGGTTGCCAACTGGCTTATTGACAGAACCCACACTGTAAAAGTAGCTGACTCCAATTCCAGCTCCAGACAAGTGACAAGTGGAGTACCTCAGGGTTCAGTCCTGGGACCTCTCTTGTTTGGCATCTACTTCTCTGAAGTACAGGCCAACACTAAGGGACTCTGGCTAACAAAGTTCGCAGATGACTGCAAAATGGGAGCCATTATTGAATCACCAAATGATGTGGATACTCTACAAAAGGGCCTTACAGAAACAGATGCTTGGTGCCAGAGCCATGGGCTCAAGTTCAATGCCAAGAAATGTATAGTTATCCCCTTTTTGAAAAAACATATACCCATGAATTATCACATAGGTGGCAGTACACTAAACACCGAAAGTGTGATAAGAGACTTAGGGACACAGGTGGACAGTGGTCTCACCTTCAATAACCACATCGCCACAACAGTCAGGAAATCCTTCTATGTGGCACACCTCATCATTAAGGGCTTTTCATCCAGAAAAAAGGAGGCCATTATCCTACTGTACTCATCCCTCATTAGACCCATTATAGAATACAATGCCCCATTTGGTATGTACCTCTTAAGACATCTGCACCAACTGGAAAGGCCGCAGAAATACCTCACTAAAAGAATCACAGGCCTAAAGCAGATGCCTTATGCTGACCACCTTAAAAAACTCCAGCTATACTCTGTCGCATATCATCTACTCTGAGGTGATCTCTGCTTAGCATACAAGGCCATGTCAAACCCAGAGCTGTTGGACATGCTACACTTAAAGAAATCCCAATCCCTCAAAGCCACACACTCCAGGTGTCTAAACCTTGTCATCACAATAAACAAAACATGCTGGAAGGATAGGTTCCTGACCCAGAGACTCCCCAGACTTTGGAATAGACTGCCCATACATGTCAAGCAGAGCACCTCTTTGGCCCGCTTCAAAAGGAAACTTGATGATTGGATGGGAGAAAGGAAATTCACCCCGGGGATCACGTCAGTTGCCCTGCTAGACAGGGGTCCAGGGAAGTAAATAGCGTGGGAAGAAATAGGAAGGGAATTGTTATGGCTAGGCTTGTATAGGCCCTAGGGCCAATAGCCTAGTACCAACCTATGAACCTAAGCATGTCAATGACATTCATACATCATCTAATTCACCACTGTTACAATGTGAATTTCTGTAACTGTCACATCCTATAATATCATGTCTGCTTTTCTTTACCTATATTTCCTCAGGAAGTGTGATCACCATTAATTATTCTTACATACGTAGTGCAGAATTTTATTATCGCACATTTGTTGTTGCGACATAAGCACCTTCACATCAATTATCTTACTAGAATTTGAACATTTACCCTTCTCCCTTACATAGTTCTGTATACATCTCTCTGATTTCTGGGAATATTATCCTCAGGACACTTTTCCTGTCTGGTAACCCATATATTGTAGTTGCCCTTGCCATTTCCCCCTCCCCTTTATTTATTTCTGCATTCACATTACATTTATGTGCACAGTGCACTCAGCACACTTTCTCTGCCTGGTACAGCATGCATTGTTTGCCTTATGTAGCTCTTCATGCTGTCTGCATGAGCACGCTTAACAGGTTTGCCCGTACACAAGCCTGTTTGTTTACTGTGTGCGCTCGAGCTGCTCAGCACATTTTCCTGGCTGCCAAGACTACTATTGGCAATGAAAACTTGTTTATATCCGTGTAAACGTGATGAGCAGCGTGCATATGTGATTAGCATTGCCGCTCATTGTGCTAACATGTAAACTCAGTGCAGGCTTTCCGTGAAGCCTACAGGAGTGTTCATGAATCCCTGTAGGAGTATTAAATATGTCACTTTTTCAGGATTTTTTTGTCTATTTACTTATATGTCTGTTTTCCAGGGTTTCCCTGATCAGGAAATGACTAACTGCAGGTACAACATGGGTGAATAAATTCACAAACATTTACAAAATTAATTACAAACAGTATCACAGTATATTTTGTGTGTGTGTGTGTGTGTGTGTGTGTGTGTGTGTGTGTGTGTGTGTGTGTGTGTGTGTGTGTGTGTGTGTGTGTGTGTGTGTGTGTGTGTGTGTGTGTAAACATAACAAATAGTGACTACAATACAGTCATATACAATATCCACACGTGAGGCAATATATTATATACAGGGTATACCCATGTTGAAATGCTTTGAGGAGAGGAAATAGAAGAAGTTTCCACAGGTGTTAGAGCATGAGTGAGTGTTTAGGTGACATGGCCCATAGAAAGATATTCACACTGAGACCTATTGCAGAGGTGGGTATTGAACTGTACTTGGAATTTGGACTTGGAGGATATTTCCTTTATGTCTAAGAGAAGGGATCCCTGTAGCTTTGGAGGTTAGAGGAGTGGTCAGTGAGTCTACCTTAGTTTGTAGGGTTTAGGGGTGTACTGTTTGAGAGAGTAGGGAAGGTTTTACATCATCTGGAGTAGATGATTCAGGATGAAGGAGTCCGAAGAGAAGACATACTAAGAGAAGGTCAGTGGAAAGATTTGTTTGCAAGAAATATGCTTTGGCGAGAGCGATGCAGTAGTATTTACCGGAGTGTTATTAATAAAACTTTATATTTTGTAGAGCTATATTGCACAGCAGTAACATTTTTGTTTGACATTGGCTATAATGGGAAGTCAATATTCAAGATGAGCTAGAACTTCTTTGCTATTCTTAACAGAGTAAACATATTCATGATATGATCAGACAATGAGGCAGAAATGGAATAGTGTAATCATATACTAAATTTAGTACAGAATTTTTAGACTTTATAAATGAGAAAGTTAAGTGCAGTACTATTTTTTTTGGATTCGCTGATTTATAAAAATGAAGGGAATGAATTCTTACCAACAACAGTGAATGTTAGGCACCCAGGAAATAACTTTTTTTTTTAATTTTAGTAGTATCCACCATTTTAGTTTAAAGACAAATATTGTTGCAGTGTTAGGTTAAACAGTGCAATTCCTAATATTATCAGAATGAATGAGCATTTATTAGATTTACAAAACAGACTTTTTTTTCATTTTTTATTAGATTTACAAAACAGACTGGTTGGCAGTGAAGAGTTACCAAATAGCTGGGTAACTATAGCAGAGCTAGTAAGGGAGAAGGCTAGAAAGGTGCTTGGTATCACATTTGGACAGAGGAAGGACGACAAGGAGACATGGTGGTGGAATGAGGAAGTACAGGAGAGTATACAGAGTAAGAGGTTGGCAAAGAAGAAGTGGGATTGTCAGAGAGATGAAGAATGTAGACAGGAGTATAAGGAGGTGAGGTGCATGGCAAAGAGAGAGGTGGCGAAGGCTAAGGATAAGGCATATGAAGAGTTGTATGAAAGGTTGGACACTAAGGAGGGAGAAAAGGACCTGTACCGATTGGCTAGATAGAGGGACCGAGCTAGGAAAGATGTGCAGCAGGTAAAGGTGATAAAGGATAATGAGGGAAACATACCCACAAGTGAGGAGAGTGTGTTGAGGAGATGGAAAGAGTACTTTGAGGGGTTGATAAATGAAGAGAATGAGAGGGAGAGAAAGTTGGATGATGTAGGGATAGTGAATCATGAAGTGCAATGGATTAGCAAGGAGGAAGTAAGGATAGCTATGAAGAGGATGAAGAATGGTAAGGCTGTTGGCCCAGATGACATACCTGTGGAAGCATGGAGGTGTTTAGGTGAAATGGCAATGGAGTTTTTAACCAGATTGTTTAATTAAATCTTGGAAAGTGAGGGGATGCCTGAGGAATGGAGAAAAAGTGTTTTGGTACCGATTTTTAAGAATAAGGGTGATGTGCAGAGCTGTAGTAACTACAGAGGGATTAAATTGATCAGTCACAGCATGAAGTTATGGGAAAAAGTAGTGGAAGCAAGGTTAAGAAGGGACGTGATGATTAGTGATCAGCAGTATGGTTTCATGCCAGGAAAGAGCACTACAGATGCGATCTTTGCTCTGAGAGTGTTGATGGAGAAGTACAGAGAATGTCGGAAGGAGTTGCATTGTGTTTTTGCAGACTTAGAGAAAGCATATGACAGGGTGCCTAGAGAGGAGTTGTGGTATTGTATGAGGAAGTCAGGAGTGTCAGAAAAGTATGTAAGAGTAGTACAGGATATGTACGAGGGTAGTGTGACAGCGGTGAGGTCTGCGGTGGGAGTGACGGATGCGTTTAAGGTGGAGGTGGGATTACATCAAGGATCAGCTCTGAGCCCTTTCTTATTTGCAATGGTGATGGACAGGTTGACAGATGAGATCAGACAGGAATCCCCGTGGACTATGATGTTTGCAGATGACATTGTGATCTGTAGTGAGAGTAGGGAATAGGTGGAGGAGACCCTGGAGAGATGGAGATATGCTCTAGAGAGAAGAGGAATGAAGGTCAGCAGGACTAAGACAGAATATATGTGTGTGAATGAGAGGGAGGATAGAGGAAAGGTGAGGATGCAAGGAGTAGAGGTGGCGAAGGTGGATGAGTTTAAATACTTGGGGTCAATAGTTCATAGTAACGGTGAGTGTGGAAGAGAGGTGAAGAAGAGAGTACAGGCAGGATGGAGTGGGTGGAGAAGAGTGTCAGGAGTGATTTGTGACAGACGAGTACCTGTAAGAGTGAAAGGGAAGGTCTACAAGAGGGTAGTGAGACCAGCTATGTTATATGGGTTGGAGACAGTGGCAATGACAAAAAGGCAGTAGTATGAGCTGGATGTGGCAGAATTAAAGATGTTAAGATTTGCATTGGGTGTGACGAGGGTGGACAGGATTAGGAATAAGTATATTAGAGGGTCAGCCCAGGTTGGAAGGTTTGGAGACAAAGCCAGAGAGGCACGATTACATTGGTTTGGACATGTGCTGAGGAGGGATGCTGAGTATATTGGGAAAAAGATGCTAAGGATGAAGCTGCCAGGTAGCAGGAAAAGATGAAGGCCTAAGATAAGGTTTATGGATGTGGTGAGAGAGGACATGCAGGTGGTTGGTCTGACAGAGCAAGATGCAGAGGACAGGAAGAAATGGAAACAGGTGAACTGCTGTGGCGACCCCTAACAGGGAACAGCCGAAAGAAAATGATGATGATGATGACAAAACCGACTTTTGTTAACAGGGTATCCTGAAAATTCATTATTGGCTACAACTCTTATTTTTTCCTATTAGGAAAGATACTTGCTACTTACCTTTCAAAGAAGCAGTGGACAATTTCTGCCCCTCCTCCCTTTTCATTTTGAAGCAGAAATATATCTCTTACTTAGTCCCTGAGCAATTATTTTGTACTACGATTAAGAATACTAAGAAGATTTTTATCTGCATGTGGTTTGTGTTGATCACTTTGTCAAGATAGAAAGTATGGCTAGAGTCACCACTGATGGGGGTCGAGCAGTGATCTACATCAACCTATTTTGGACTCAGCACAAGTATAAATATACAAGATAAGATATTTGCACTAACAGATCACATATGAAATACAGTAATATAAACCCATGAACCAAAACTACATCAATAAATATACATAAAATAAATAAAAATAAAATAATTCCACACACAATTATACTGCTAGCAGATTTACTACAGAGCTGTGATCAACGTGCGTACAAGAAAAGAAAGTATTCTGTGGGTAGGCATTCAAGAGCAAAGCAGAGTATATGTCTTACATTTACAAACTGAGAATGTTCCCTGTGGACAAATAGGTTCATAGGTTCATAGGTTTATACTAGGCTATCTGCCCTAAGGCATTTATAAGCCTAGCCCAAAGTTTTGTGGCTTACGCCACCCCTTATATGAAAAAATACTGTACCCATTAGTTTGTTGTGCCTCTGTCCAGCAGTGACACAGAGATGATTCCCAGGGTAAACTTACGATCTCCCATCCACAGGTCAAGATTTGTCTTGAACAGAGCCAGCGAGGTGCTCTGCCTCACATGGACTGGGATTATATTCCACAGCATAGGGAGTCTCTGAGTGATAAATCTATCCCTCCAGCACATCCTATTTATATCCGTGCTAAGGTTTAAGTCGCTTGCTCTAGTGGTTTTGGTGGATTTGGCTTTTTTGAGGTGGAGCATGTCCATTAATTCCGGGTTGGCCATGGCCTTGTATGTCAGGCACATGTCACCTCTGAGCAGACGGTATGCGACTGAATAGAGCTGGAGTTTCTTCAATCTGGCAGCATATGTCAGATTTTGGAGTCCCTTTATCCTTTTGGTGAGGAACTTTTGGGCTCTCTCCAATTGCTGCAGATGTCAGGTGAGATACATCCCGAATGGGGCATTGTACTCGATCATTGGTCTGATAAGTGAAGAGTACAGGGGAACAATGACCTCACTAGATCTGGATGTGAATCCCTTCATGATCAGGTGGGCAATGTAGAAGGTCTTTCTAACTACTTTAGCAACGTGAGTATCAAAAGAAAGGCCACTGTCAACCTGGGTCCCCAGGTCCCTGATAACCTCTTCTGTGCTTAGTGGATTGCCACCTATATGGTAGCTTGGGGTTACCTTGTTTTTCCTGAAGGGTATGACTATACATTTTTTTGGCGTTTAACTTCAGGCCATGGCTCTGGCACCAGCTATCTGTTTCCGTGAGTCCCTTCTGAAGGCTATCCGTGTCCGATGCACTTTCCACTATGGTGCCCAGTTTGCAGTCATCTGCAAACTTTGTCAGCCAAAGTCCTCCCATGTTGGCCTGTACTTCTGAGAAGTAGATGCCGAACAATAGGGGGCCAAGGACCGAGGCCTGTGGGACACCACTTGTGACTGGCTTGGAGTCTGACATAGCGCCAGCAACTCTAACCCTGTGGGTTCTGTCCTTAAGCCAGTTTGCAACCCATCTTGTGACATATGGGTTTACATTTAAGCTGGTAAGTTTTTCTGCAATACCCGAGTGGGGTATTGTGTCGAAAGCCTTCGCAAGGTCAAGGTAGGCTGTATGGACTGCCTTTCCCTCACCAATGGCCTTGGTGACTGTTTCGAAGAAGTCAACCAAGTTCAAAAGGCATGATCTGCCCTTGATGAAGCCAAACTGGGTCGCGTCCAATGTCTGCAAGTCCCCTATATCTTTGTTTATGAGCTCCATTATGATCCTCTCCATAGCTTTGCAGACTAGACTTGTTAAGCTTATGGGGCGGTAATTACCAGGGTCCGTAGAGGCACCGCCTTTGTGGAGTGGGACCACAGTTGCCGTACGCCACTCCTTGGGCATGTATCCTGTAGTAAGGCTGAGATTAAACAGCTGCCTTATGTGCGGGTTTAATTCCTCATTTAGCTCATGTAGCACACAGCCGGGGACACCATCCGGTCCCATTGATGCTGTGTTTTAGCTTTAGAGAGCAGCTTTCACCTGCGCATTTGAGATGTCTGGGAGGCTACACTCCGCTGGGATAGTTATCTCTCCTTTGGGGGGGAGAGGGGGGTGAAGTTTGCACTGAACCTGTCTGCCAGTATGTTGGCAATGTCTGTGGGTTCAGTGATTTTTGTATCATTTTGGACTAATTCTGAGCATATCTGGGAGTTTCCACCCAGGTTCCTAACATAGCTGAAAAAGGCCTTATGATGGTGATGTAATCCTTGGTTTGAAACTGAGGAGAAGTTTAAGAAAGCTATTTACATCAAGTATGTAAATGTGTTTGTAATTCTTCACTGGTGGCATGTCCTATTAGTATTATTTAGGTTTGAAAGTCTCTGAGGAGAAAACAAGTTATTCCTGTTATTTTAAGACTGTGACATTCTGTGATTTCAGGTAGGTAGTGTTTGAACTTTTCCTAAATTTAGTGAAGTCAGTGATGCTCCTGATGGCTGGTGGTATCATCTCCCATAGCTTGCATCCTAAAATGGAGAAGCTGTGAATACTGCATTGTTTTATGAATAGGGATTGTACAGAGATGGTATGATATGAGGCTATGATATGACATTATATAATCTTTCTTTTCCCATGAATCTGCAGGCAAGGCAAGGCAAAGGAAGGAGTTTTGATTTAGCAGTTTAAATAAGAGGGAAGCAAAATGAAATGGTAGGCAGTTTGCTTTTTTTTATAACTGAACTGTGTTGTTCATTT
This sequence comes from Protopterus annectens, assembly GCF_019279795.1. Lineage (NCBI taxonomy): Eukaryota > Metazoa > Chordata > Ceratodontiformes > Protopteridae > Protopterus > Protopterus annectens. The sequence continues at coordinate 48,520,300 of NC_056750.1, forward strand.
CTTATGACTAGTGCAGTGAAGTAATAAGTTTTATTAGAGATCAACTGAAGTACAGTAAGGTTCCTCTTTCAAATAGAAACAATTATTGGAAACCATTTTCTAGATCAGCTAGAGCATTCTTTTTCTAATAGTTTTCTTGCTTGCTGGGAATATGAAATGAGATGTTTTTAAAACGACTGGAAGAGAATTTGATGGATTTTACTTCTGCTTATTTGGATGTTTGTAAGTTTCATGTTGGATCAAACCAAAGCTCTATATGACTGGAAGATACAGTGGTCACTTGAATATTATGTTGGTGGTCAAAATAGTCCATTTGGAGTGGAAGATTTTAGCTTTTGCTGCACTCCAAAAACCACTGGCTTAGTTTTGCTTAGGTTCAGGAATCAATTCCTAGAGCTTAGACAGGTGCTAGTAGTTTGAAGATCTTGTTTTAGTTATGTTCTTATGTTATAGTGGGAGGAGTCTAATTTATAGATTAACATATCATTTGCATTGCGTAGAATAGGGAATGCTGGTTTGTTTGACAGAAGGCTGCTGCTATAATGAGAACAGTCAAGGTGAAAGAACTGGTTCTTGTGGTGCTCCTTTGAAAAGAGTTGCTTTAATGGAGGTAAAGGGACCTTGTCTAACTGCAAAAGTTCTATTTTATAGAAAATCTTGACACTTATTCTGTGATCTACCACAACTGTTTGTAGGGGTTGTTGGACAACTATATTAATGTCTTTAGCTTTGGTTAGTTGTCCTTTGTGTATTTCAATTAAAGTGTCATCAATTAAGGCACAGAGGACTATCGCAGTGCTTCTGTATGCCCAGAAACAATTTTAATCTTTGGAAACATGACTTTGTTTTGAAATAGAATTTGGTTATAGGCCACAAAAAATAAATAAATAAAGACATGCCATGTAAAGACACTGGAAAACAGATGTGATGTAATACCTTTTATTGGACCAACATAGGCTGTGGAATTACTTGAGCTTTCTAGTTGGCATGACTCCTTCATCAGGAGTTATTAAGTTACTGATGCTGAATACGGTGCTTAAATATCAATGCGTGGCTAGAAAGGAAAATACATTTATTTCTAATTGGCTAAAAAAAAGAAATCTTGAAAAATACTAGGGTGGAAAACATTCAACTCCTGCTACACCTGTGTGTGTGTGTGTGTGTGTGTGTGTGTGTGTGTGTGTGTGTGTGTGTGTGTGTGTGTGTGTGTGTGTGTGTGTGTGTGTGTGTGTGTGTGTGTGAGACAGCAAAGAGCACAGTCACACCATGCTATAAAATCTAAGTTTGGCATGCTACATTACAGCTGGTGTCCATCAAACAGAGAAATAATAACATTTACTTTTCCTTCTCTTGATTTAACTAATCTCCCTACACATCTCTTGTTTAAGATTTACTGCCACATTAAATGTCAGAGCAGTATTTCTGACTGTTATCTTGCTTTGTTAATTATGATGGTTATTTAGCAGTAATTTCTTAGGGTGAGAGGAAATTGGAATGGTATATGTGTTATAACATGATCTAAAAGGAGAGGTTATTAGATATGGTGTGTCCAAGGTTAAAGAGACTGGTTTTACATTTAACAAAACCAATTTGATGCAGACCAAGGGCCTGGATGTTTCTTATGCCTGTATTAGTGAGTTCTGATATGATATGTTCCATAGCCCTACTCATAAGACTGGTGATATTAATGGGTCTAAAATTGACTTAATCATTACAGGGTCATCCTTGTGCATTAATTGTAGAGGAATCTGTATTCAGACTAGATGTTATTTACTTCTCAGGGCAATATTCACTTTACTTCATTGTTCAAACACATGCATCATATGTGTGATGATCATAGTTATACCAGGGCGATATTCTCTTCACTGTGTTGCTACAATACATGCATCATATGTGTGATGATCATAGTTATACCAGGGCGATATTCTCTTCACTGCATTGTTACAACACATGCATCATATGTGTGATGATCATAGTAATACCAGGGTGATATTCTCTTCACTGCGTTGTTACAACAAATGCATCATATGTGTGATGATCATAGTTATACCAGGGCGATATTCTCTTCACTGCATTGCTACAACACATGCATCATATGTGTGATGATCATAGTTATACCAAGGCGATATTCTCTTCACTGCATTGTTCCAACACATGCATCATATGTGTGATGATCATAGTTATACCACGGCGATATTCTCTTCACTGCATTGTTCCAACACATACATCATATGTGTGATGATCATAGTTATACCAGGGCGATATTCTCTTCACTGCATTGTTCCAACACATGCATCGTATGTGTGATGATCATAGTTATACCAGGGCGATATTCTCTTCACTGCGTTGTCACAACACATGCATCGTATGTGTGATGATCATAGTTATACCAAGGCAATATTCTCCTCACTGCGTTGTTAAAACACATGCATCATATGTGTGATGATCATAGTTATACCACGGCGATATTCTCTTCACTGTGTTGTTACAACACATGCATCATATGTGTGATGATTATAGTTATACCACAACGATATTCCCTTCACTGTGTTGTTACAACACATGCATCATATGTGTGATGATTATAGTTATACCAGGGTGATACTCTCTTCACGGCGTTGTTACAACACTTGCATCATATGTGTGATGATCATAGTTATACCAGGGTGATAATCTCTTCACTGCGTTGTTAAAACACATGCAGCATATGTGTGATGATCATAGTTATACCAGGGCGATATTCTCTTACATCATATGTGTGATGATCATAGTTATACCAGGGAGATATTCTCTTCACTGTGTTTTACAACACATGCATCATATGTGTGATGATCATAGTTATACCAGGGCGATATTCTCTTCACTGCATTGTTACAACACTTGCATCATATGTGTGATGATCATAGTTATACCAGGGCGATATTCTCTTTACTGCATTGTTCCAACACATGCATCATATGTGTGATGATCACAGTTATACCAGGGTGATATTCTCTTCACTGTGTTGTTACAACACATGCATCACATGTGTGATGATCATAGTTATACCAGCCCAGGGTGATATTATTCTCTTCAATGCATTGTAACAACACATGCATCATATGTGTGATGATCATAGTTATACCACGGGGATATTCTCTGCACTGCGTTGTTCCAACATGTGGATCATATGTGTGATGGTCATAGTTATACAAGGGCGATATTCTCTTCACTGCATTGTTACAACACATGCATCATATGTGGGATGATCATAGTTATACCACGGCGATATTCTCTTCACTGCGTTGTTACAATACATGCATCATATGTGTGATGATCATAGTTATACCACAGAAATATTCTCTTCACTGCGTTGTTACAACACATGCATCATATGTGTGATGATCATAGTTATACCATGGTGATATTCTCTTCACTGCTTTGTTCCAACACATGCATCATACGTGTGATGATCATAGTTATATCAGGGTGATATTCTCTTCACTGCATTGTTACAACACATGCATCATATGTGGGATGATCATAGTTATACCAGGGCGATATTCTCTTCAATGCGTTGTTACAACACATGCATCATATGTGTGATGATCATAGTTATACCAGGGCGATATTCTCTTCACTGCGTTGTTACAACACATGGATCATATGTGTGATGATCATAGTTATACCAGGGCGATATTCTCTTCATTGCGTTGCTACAACATATGCATCATATGTGTGATGATCATAGTTATACCAGGGTGATATTCTCTTCACTGCATTGTTACAACACATGCATCATATGTGTGATGATCATAGTTATACCACGGCGATATTCTCTTCACTATATTGTTCCAACACATGCATCATATGTGAGATGATCATAGTTATACCAGGGCGATATTCTCTTCACTGCATTGTTCCAACACATACATCATATGTGTGATGACCATAGTTATACCTGGGTGATATTCTCTTCAATTCGTTGTTACAACACATGCATCATATGTGTGATGATCATAGTTATATCAGGGCAATATTCTCTTCACTGCATTGTTACAACACATGCATCATATGTGTGATGATCATAGTTATACCAGAGCGATATTCTCTTCACTGCGTTGTTACAACACATACATCATATGTGTGATGATCATAGTTATACCACTGCGATATTCTCTTCACTGCATTGTTACAACACATACATCATATGTGTGATGATCATAGTTATACCAGGGCGATATTCTCTTCACTGCGTTGTTACAACACATGCATCATATGTGTGATGATCATAGTTAAACCAGGGCGATATTCTCTTCACTGTGTTGTTACAACACATGCATCATATGAGTGACAATCATAGTTATACCAGGGCGATATTCTATTTACTGCTTTGTTACAACACATGCATCATATGTGTGATGATCATAGTTATACCAGGGCGATATTCTCTTCAGTGGATTGTTCCAACAAATGCATCATATGTGTGATGGTCATAGTTATACCAAGGCAATATTCTCTTCACTGCGTTTTTACAACACATGCATCATATGTGTGATGATCATAGTTATACCATGGAAATATTCTCTTCAGTGCGTTGTTACAACACATGCATCATATGTGTGATGATCATAGTTATATCAGGTCCATATTCTCTTCACTGCATTGTTCCAACACATGCATCATATGTGTGATGATCATAGTTATACCAGGGCGATATTCTCTTCACTGTGTTGTTACAACACATGCATCATATGTGTGATGATCATAGTTATACCAGGGTGATATTCTCTTCACTGCATTGTTACAACACATGCATCATATGTGTGATGATCATAGTTATACCACGGCGATATTCCCTTCACTGCATTTTTCCAACACGTGCATCATATGTGTGATGGTCATAGTTATACCAGTGTGATATTCTCTTCACTGCGTTGTTACAACACATGCATTATATGTGTGATGATCATAGTTATACCAGGGTGATATTCTCTTCACTGCGTTGTTACAACACATGCACCATATTTGTGATGATCATAGTTATACCACGGCGATATTCTCTTCACTGCATTGTTCCAACACATGCATCATATGTGTGATGATCATAGTTATAGCAGGGCGATATTCTCTTCACTTTGTTGTTACAACACATACATCATATGCGTGATGATCATAGTTATACCAGGGAGATATTCTCTTCACTGTGTTTTACAACACATGCATCATATGTGTGATGATCATAGTTATACGAGGGCGAAATTCTCTTCACTGCGTTGTTACAACACATGCATCATATGTGTGATGATCAAAGTTATACCAGGGCGATATTCTCTTCATTGCATTGTTCCAACACATGCATCATATGTGTGATGATCATAGTTATACCACGGTGATATTCACTTTACTGCGTTGTTACAACACATGCATCATATGTGTGATGATCAAAGTTATAGCATGGCGATATTCTCTTCAATGCGTTTTTACAACACATGCATCATATGTGTGATGATCGTAGTTATACCAGGGCGATATTCTCTTCACTGCATTGTTCCAACACATGCATCATATGTGTGATGATCATAGTTATACCAGGACGATATTCTCTTCACTGCATTGTTCCAACACATGCATCATATGTGTGATGATCACAGTTATACCAGGGTGATATTCTCTTCACTGTGTTGCTACAACACATGCATCACATGTGTGATGATCATAGTTATACCAGCCCAGGGCGATATTATTCTCTTCAATGCATTGTAACAACACATGCATCATATGTGTGATGATCATAGTTATACCACGGGGATATTCTCTGCACTGCGTTGTTCCAACATGTATATGTGTGATGGTCATAGTTATACAAGGTTGATATTCTCTTCACTGCATTGTTACAACACATGCATCATATGTGGGATGATCATAGTTATACCACGGCGATATTCTCTTCACTGCATTGTTACAACACATGCATCATATGTGTGATGATCATAGTTATACCACGGAAATATTCTCTTCACTGCGTTGTTACAACACATGCATCATATGTGTGATGATCATAGTTATACCATGGTGATATTCTCTTCACTGCTTTGTTCCAACACATGCATCATACGTGTGATGATCATAGTTATATCAGGGTGATATTCTCTTCACTGCATTGTTACAACACATGCATCATATGTGGGATGATCATAGTTATACCAGGGCGATATTCTCTTCAATGCGTTGTTACAACACATGCATCATATGTGTGATGATCATAGTTATACCAGGGCGATATTCTCTTCACTGCGTTGTTACAACACATGGATCATATGTGTGATGATCATAGTTATACCAGGGCGATATTCTCTTCATTGCGTTGCTACAACATATGCATCATATGTGTGATGATCATAGTTATACCAGGGTGATATTCTCTTCACTGCATTGTTACAACACATGCATCATATGTGTGATGATCATAGTTATACCACGGCGATATTCTCTTCACTATATTGTTCCAACACATGCATCATATGTGAGATTATCATAGTTATACCAGGGCGATATTCTCTTCACTGCGTTGTTACAACACATGCATCATATGTGTGATGATCATAGTTAAACCAGGGCGATATTCTCTTCATTGTGTTGTTACAACACATGCATCATATGAGTGACGATCATAGTTATACCAGGGCGATATTCTATTTACTGCTTTGTTACAACACATGCATCATATGTGTGATGATCATAGTTATACCAGGGCGATATTCTCTTCAGTGGATTGTTCCAACAAATGCATCATATGTGTGATGATCATAGTTATACCAAGGCAATATTCTCTTCACTGCGTTTTTACAACACATGCATCATATGTGTGATGATCATAGTTATACCACGGAAATATTCTCTTCAGTGCGTTGTTACAACACATGCATCATATGTGTGATGATCATAGTTATATCAGGTCCATATTCTCTTCACTGCATTGTTCCAACACATGCATCATATGTGTGATGATCATAGTTATACCAGGGCGATATTCTCTTCACTGTGTTGTTACAACACATGCATCATATGTGTGATGATCATAGTTATACCAGGGTGATATTCTCTTCACTGCATTGTTACAACACATGCATCATATGTGTGATGATCATAGTTATACCACGGCGATATTCTCTTCACTGCATTTTTCCAACACGTGCATCATATGTGTGATAGTCATAGTTATACCAGTGCGATATTCTCTTCACTGCGTTGTTACAACACATGCATTATATGTGTGATGATCATAGTTATACCAGGGTGATATTCTCTTCACTGCGTTGTTACAACACATGCATCATATTTGTGATGATCATAGTTATACCACGGCGATATTCTCTTCACTGCATTGTTCCAACACATGCATCATATGTGCGATGATCATAGTTATACCAGGGCGATATTCTCTTCACTTTGTTGTTACAACACATACATCATATGCGTGATGATCATAGTTATACCAGGGAGATATTCTCTTCACTGTGTTTTACAACACATGCATCATATGTGTGATGATCATAGTTATACGAGGACGATATTCTCTTCACTGCGTTGTTACAACACATGCATCATATGTGTGATGATCAAAGTTATACCAGGGTGATATTCTCTTCATTGCATTGTTCCAACACATGCATCATATGTGTGATGATCATAGTTATACCACGGCGATATTCACTTCACTGCGTTGTTACAACACATGCATCATATGTGTGATGATCAAAGTTATACCATGGCGATATTCTCTTCAATGCGTTTTTACAACACATGCATCATATGTGTGATGATCGTAGTTATACCAGGGCGATATTCTCTTCACTGCATTGTTCCAACACATGCATCATATGTGTGATGATCATAGTTATACCAGGGCGATATCCTCTTCACTGCATTGTTACAACACATGAATATATGTGTGATGATCATAGTTATACCACGGTGATATTCTCCTCACTGTGTTGTTACAACACATGCATCATATGTGTGATGATCATAGTTATACCAGGGCGATATTCTCTTCACTGCATTGTTACAACATATGCATCATATGTGTGATGATCATAGTTATACCATGGTGATATTCTCTTCACTGTGTTGTTACAACACATGCATCATATGTGTGATGATCATAGTTATACCAGGGCGATATTCTTTTCACTGCATTGTTACAACACATGCATCATATGTGTGATGATCATAGTTATACCACGGTGATATTCTCTTCACTGCGTTGTTACAACACATGCATCATATGTGTGATGATCATAGTTATACCAGGGTGAAATTCTCTTCACTGCGTTGTTACAACATATGCATCATATGTGTGATGATCATAGTTATACCAGGGCGATATTCTCTTCAGTGAGTTGTTACAACACATGCATCATATGAGTGATGATCATAGTTATACCAGGGCGATATTCTATTTACTGCATTGTTCCAACACATGCATCATATATGTGATGATCATAGTTATATCAAGGCGATATTCTCTTCACTGCGTTTTTACAACACATGCATCATATGTGTGATGATCATAGTTATACCACGGCGATATTCTCTTCAGTGCGTTGTTGCGACACATGCATCATATGTGTGATGATCATAGTTATACCAGGTCCATATTCTCTTCACTGCATTGTTGCAACACATGCATCATATGTGTGATGATCATAGTTATACCAGGGCGATATTCTCTTCACTGTGTTGTTACAACACATGCATCATATGTGTGATGATCATAGTTATACCACGGCAATATTCTCTTCACTGCATTGTTAGAACACATGCATCATATGTGTGATGATCATAGTTATACCACGGCGATATTCTCTTCACTGCGTTGTTACAACACATGCATCATATCTGTGATGATCATAGTTATACCACGGCGATATTCTCTTCACTGCATTGTTACAACACTTGCATCATATGTGTGATGATCATAGTTATACCAGGGCAATATTCTCTTCACTGTGTTGTTACAACACATGCATCACATGTGTGATGATCATAGTTATACCATGGCGATATTCTCTTCACTGCATTGTTACAACACAGACAGAGTAAAGGGATAGGGCTTTTAGTCAGTATGCATGGGACATGTTTACATACTGTATTTTTTGTAAGGAACCTCTGAGGCTCCAGTTGTTGCAAGTGCCTAGTCACGTACATGCTGAAAGTTGCATTGTATATTCAATTATTGGTCTGATGAGGCCAAGTACAGTGGGACTATAATTTCATTGTATATGGATACTTTGCCTTTACATCTATGCTTTGCCACATAAAAAGGCTTCCTCACCACTTTGGATACATGGTGGCCAAAGTTAAGGCAACTATTGATTATTAATTGATGGTTTTGAGAAAACAGACTTTTGGGGACATTGTTTTTGAAAGTGTAGAAGGGATGGTAAAGTTTTTGGAACATTACAAAGTGACAGAAAATGTTTTTTCTATAGAATTGTTATGTAGTAACATCTCAAACTGAGATTTTAAAAAGAAAAGTAAAGATATAAATTTGACCAGAAATAGAAAATTAAGATGTTCAGGATTTTCTAAAGATAAAATGTGAGACTGCTAATGACTTGGAAAATAAAAGATGAAAGGGGCGTGTTGACTGAAGGGTGGAATTGTGTGGCTAGTTTAACAAGTGAAAATTAAAAATGAAAACATATACCAAGTGTTGTAAATGTAGAAGGAACTAAAGGTGTTTTGAGATATTTAGAGCAACCAAAAACATGTTATATGAAGGGTATGACTTGCATTTAATCAAACAGTGTGAAGAAAGACTTTGTAATGTGAGGAAAGAGGTCATATTGCAAAGAACTATATTGCAGTTTGTTATAAATGTAAGAAACAAATACACTTTGGATGGGTTGTAATAAATGTATAAATTATGAAAGTAGAACTGAAAACATGCAAGAAGATATAGTTGAGATAGATGAAAGTATTATTGAAGAAGTAAGAGAAGAAGAACATTTTAAGTGATTTGTGTTGAAGAGGAGCGTGAGGGTGAGCAAAATATAGGGGAAATACAAAATAAACAAATATGTTTGTTTATAAGAAGGAGACGCAAAATAGGCATGATGAAGAAAGTGATTAAAATGCTGAATAAAAATGGAACAGTTAAAGCAGGAAATTCTATAGAAGTATAGTGAAAGATAGGGAAAAAGTATATGATAAAATGTTAAAGGAAAGAAAACAACATAACAGCTAATGTGAATATATCAGTAAATGTAAACAATGTAGTTGATGCAAAGAGGTTGAGTGTTTATCAACGGAGTGAAAGAAAGAAAACAGATGTTGCATGCTCAAATGATGTGAGGAATGTTAAAAAAGAAAAAGAAGAAACAATTAGATTATCTATTGTGGAGAAACATCTTGTGGAATATAGATGCTGAGAGGTGTTTTGGAATAGCAATGATGGTTAAAATGACCAAATTAAAATAAAAAGCAAACTGATAAGAATTATAATGTATATGCTTATATGGATAGAAAACAAATGGAAAAGTTATCTGAAATGATAAAAAAATATGCTGTTGTTAGTATGGACATTGTGATATTAGGAGGTTTTAACTGTAGTGTAAGAAAGCAAAATGGGAAAATAAAGTTAAGAGAAGTGATAATGGCAGGGCAAATGAAAAAAGGAAACAATATTATTTTACACATAGAAGAAATAAAGCACAGACAGAGATATATATTATTTATTTACTGACATTTTTTTACCAGAAAAGTCTAATCAGATAATTTTATCCATTGTGTATTCAGATATGATAGAAGAAATAGATGAAAAATAAAGGCAGAATTTTCAGATCATGAGGAAATATGGTCAGTTGTGAGAAAGAACAAAAGAGTAACTAAAATAGGAAAAGGACTAAAAACATTTAATGGATAAAGTTTAATGGTAAATTTGAATATTAAAAAGTCATTTGAAGAGAAAATAAAAATATGGAAAGAACATAAGACAATAACGTTTTTGCATACTAGCTGGACAACTTGTGGTTATTATATCAAATAAATAAAAATGTGCATATAGAAATAGAAAACAGATAATTAGAAGAAGAAAAGAAATGGAAAGATTATGAAAGAAATGATGGAAGATGTAGGTATAAATAAGAGTACATGTAGAGATGAAAAAATAACTTATATAAAGAGAATAAAAAGGATAAAGAATATTTTGAGAAAACAAATTGGTTAAAGTTAAGATAGAAAAGTGAAAAAGTTAATAAACTAAATATGGTGATACAGAGTATTACGTTGGATAATATGAAGACATTAATAAGTCAAAAAGATATAGAAAAAGGGATAAAGTATTTAAGTAAGAAATGTAAAGAAAATAAAATTTATAACAGAAGAAAATAAAAAGCAGAATGTCTGATTGAGAGAGAAAATTAATTATTGATAAATTGAATAACTGTTGAAGAAGCAAGAGATATTAAGAAAGTTAATGAAAATTCTGTTCCAGGGCCAGATGGTTTACATTACAAGTGGTATAAAATGACTGAAGAACAAAATAATATGTTTGAATTATTTAATGAATGGAAGGAAGAAAAGTTAGCTAAGGATGTTATTCATGAAGAGCTATTAAGTTAATATGGAAAAGCAGAATAAGGAATCATTAGATAATTGGAGAACAATAACTTTAATGAACAGTGATTATAAAATATTTATGAGAACAAGTTTGGGAAAAGTATTCACAATAATATGGCAAGTATTATATAAAAAGACAGGTAAAATGAAATGTTAATAATTATTAAGGAAATAATATATAATATTACAAGAAAAGGATAAAGTAAATATTATATGATATAATGTGGAGAAGGCATATGGTAATGTAGAAAGGAAACACCTATGGGATATTATGGAATAAAAAATATTAGTATATTTAGAACTGGATATGACAATAATTGTACCCGAGTAATGTAAATGGATGGAATATAAGGGAGATTTATACACAAAAAAGGTGTCAGACACACATGTCCAATAAGCAGTGTATTATTTGCTTTAATTATAAATAATATTACAGTAGAAATAGTAAATGGAAAGGATAAGGCTATATATATATGTTTAGAAAAATACATACCATAAATTATTATGCAGACGATTTAGTAATTATAACTAAAACATTTATTGGGTAGTAGAAGTAATAAAAAAGTGGAACAATTGTTTGGCAATGTAGGTATAAAGATCAATAAAAAAATAAAACATTGGTGGAAAGGTTGAAAATGCTGTCATAAAATTTAATGAAAAAGAAATTGAGATACTTGGGATTAGATTTTAAGGTTATGAAAATATAAAAGAACAATGGAGAAGGACATTGGAAGAAATAAAAAAAATCCGAATAAATTTTAGAAAAGTTTCAAAATGAAAGTACACTTAACATCAGTAGTATTAGGAAAATTGGGTTATTTAGGTTCAGTAGTAGTATTTCTAACAGAAATTGATAAATAACTAACACAAATCTTGTTTTATATATTTTGGAGGTCAAGGTTGAATACAATAAAAAGAGGAATTATTTGTAATAAATAGGACAAAGTGGGACTTAATTTGAAAAACATTTAGTTATATATTTGACATTATCATTGCAATGGATTCTGAGTTTAGAGAACTAGATGAATAGAGAATTGTCATTAAATTAATAAATAAGAAATAAAGATTTTTTTGATGGACTAAATCAGAGTAAAAGAATAAGGGTTATGGAAAATAGGGAGGTTAAAGAATGGGTGAAAAGAATTATGGAATGGGAGATTAATATAAACTATATTAAGCAGACTAAGAAGATATGGTATGAGAAAGTATTGTTGGAATTTTTTATGCAGATCCATGGGATAGTTTAAAAAAAATAAACAGCTATTAAAGAAAGAAAAAAACAAATGTTTTAAAATGGGATAAAGGAAAATATTTCTTATGGAAACTGATGTTAAAAATACCCATAAAAGAAAATGAAGTATAACATTGCAGGCCAAAGAAAGCATATTGACTATAATAAAATGGAAACTATGGAGCAATTTTTAAAGTATGAAAGAGTTAAAAATGTAAGAGAAGTGATAAGAAAACAGAAGGATTTTAAGGGATTATGAAAAGTAAATATGGAGAATGTGCTTTATGGTTATTTTGGACATTATAGCATGAAAATGGTAGGCAGGAAATATAAAATGTGTATGGCAATAATGTCTCAAATATGGCAATCAAGAGCAAAGGAAGTGTTATTTAATAATAAATGGGATATGAAGAAAACTGTAGAAAAAATAAGAATGTGGTTGTGAAATAGTGTGAATGTGTGTGTGTGTGTGTGTGTGTGTGTGTGTGTGTGTGTGTGTGTGTGTGTGTGTGTGTGTGTGTGTGTGTGTGTGTGTGTGTGTGTGTGTGTGTGTGTGTGTGTGTGTGCGTGTGTGTGTGTGTGTGTGAGTGTGTGTGTGTGTGTGTGTGTGTGTGTGTGTGTGTGTGTGTGTGTGTGTGTGTGTGTGTGGTGTGTGTGTGTGTGTGTGTGTGTGTGTGTGTGTGTGTGTGTGTGTGTGTGTGTGTGTGTGTGTGTGTGTGTGTGTGTGTGTGTGTGTGTGTGTGTGTGTGTGTGTGTGTGTGTGTGCGTGCGTGCGTGTGTGAGTGAGTGTGTGTGTGTGTGTGTGTGTGTGTGTGTGTGTGTGTGTGTGTGTGTGTGTGTGTGTGTGTGTGTGCACATGGTCATGGAGTGTGGAGTTTAAAAAATTAAAAAAGTCAAGGGCTGATATCTGTGAAATACTGATATAAGATACATTTTTGTTGGCGTTAGGATTATATGTTTGCATGAAAAGAAAGTAAGGTATTGTTTTATTAATATGCTTTAAAGTACCCCTACTATTTTTGATAGGGATAACTACAGTGTTACTATGATGGAAATTGCTGCAGCTTTGTTGGAAGGCATAGCTGATGCTTTGCAGGAGGTCACCAATTCTGTTTCATTTACAAGAGATGTTTATGCTGGTGGCATACAAGAAACTATGCTTTTTGATTTTAGCTTGCCATCTGAAATGTTGCTGCAACTTCTGCGTGAACCAGGGCCACCTACATATAAAACAGTTTCCTATGTTAATGCTGTTGAGTGTTATGAGTTTCTGGAGGATTCATGTAGAGTGTCATGGGTCCCTGGAGGACTCATCATGCACAGCAGAACCCAGTCAGACTAACATGCTACCGAGAGAGGAGGGTTTTGCTTCAACTAACACCTAAATTTAAGTGGAGACTGACACAACACCAAAAAGTTATGCAGCAGAGGCTATGGTGGTGTAAACTTGAATGGAGAACAATATTTTGTTGAGAATGAGACTGTTGGTGTAAATTGCTTCTAAATGGATACATTTGTTCATCACTATTTTGCTTTGAACAATTTAGTAAAGCTGTTGGGTTCATTGATACAGTTAGGTCTGGAACATTTCTCTAAAGTAACATTTGAATCTTTTGAATTATTAGTAACCTTTTTACACAAACTGACATCAAAGTTAAATAGTCATCCTTGGAATGAATGTAGTTTTATTGGAACTGCACCAATATATAAATAGAAGTTGATGGTTCAACTCCGAACTGATGTCTTGACTGAAACTGAAGTTTCTAATCATTTTATTTGCTTTGTAAGACACTACATAGAATTAGAAAAGTATATGATAATAGAGATGTCTAGATGGGGTTATGGGAAATTGTGGGTGACATTGCTTGAAAAGGATGAATACATTCACATGTTCCTTGTATAATTAAAGCATTGGGTTATGGGGTTATGTTCCCTATGCAGGTCAATTATACATGTGCTTTTATTATGGATCTCTTACTGATCTTATTAGGCAATGACTGCAATGGGGTCACAATATGACTGCATGCAGTCTGGTTTGTATTAAATATCAAGCAAAAGGTCAGGCATAGATTGATTGTTTGCCCCACATTTACCCACTTTTATACAGATGCCCTCTCAGAACATTTCATCAGTTCTTCTTGAGGGGAGCAATGCGGAGTTTGTACCCCAGTATTTTGTTCTTTTCCTTTTAGTTTGTATAAATGATCATGCACCATCATAGTTTCATGATGGTAATAATCTATTCATGTAATTGTTTATATGAATGCATGCATCCTGAAATCCATATCTGTAACATTGTTGCCTCTGTCAATAGGGTCTACATAGTTGAACTACCTTGATTAGTAAAATATAAATAAATAAATAAATAAATCCTAGAAAGTCTGCTAAACCCCCAAACTGTCAGATAGTTTAGCAAAACCTATCTGAGGCCATCAAAAAGTAATTCTCTATGGCCTCACCAAGTTCCTGCCATGTCCATGCCTTTACTCCATGATGTAACAGATGCATCCATGAACTTTTGGTACCCTTCAATTAGATTCAGAGCCCCCCCTCCAGGATCGCATGGAAGGCCTATTTCTTTAACTTGAGAGGTTCCCTTATTGCTGATGCCCAGCTATACGTGCTTGGGTTACCATCAGGGCATACACTGACCACCATTTAGCCATAGCTACTTTTCTTGCCTCTACTACTGCCAGACTGAATAAGGTCCTTTTAGACTCCATGTCCTAGTGGCCTCTCCCAGTATACTGGAGAAGCTGTTCCACAGATGGGAGTTGAACTCATCACATTCAGACACAACTGAAAATCCTTTCCAGGAAACCTTCAGTACATATTTGGTTGTTGTATGTCTGTCCAGCTGGTGCTCCTGGTATCTCAACCAACTCATCATCAAATGGTGATTTCCTGATTATAAAATATTTATGAACAGTTGGCCTCAAGTCTAATGAAATCATTACAAAGGCAGTCATCTTACACTGTCTCAAGGTAATCTAGCCCTAAGTATACATATGATCAGCCTTGTCATCCAACATAGGACTTGTTCTGAAAGTCTGTCTCTAGGATTGCTTTTGACTGCCTGCATGCAAAAAAGGAAAAATGTGTGCATTTGCGATAGAACATGGAATGTTATCAATACACACACTGCATTCACAAGAAAATTCTTCACTAAACACATCAGCTAAAAGGAAATAAATTACATATTTGCTCGTAAAGCAAATGCGATATTTACCATATTGGCTTTGTTTGATTGATGGCCAGCTGTTTTCCTGAAAAACAAATAATTGAACAATTGTATATATTAGTCATTTGTGTTCATTTAAAGCAAGCAAATATAATAAAATAAACAAAAGATGGCTCATTCAAAACAATGACAACAGACAGCATGGTAGCTCAATATTTAAGATCTCTGCCTCATAGCATCAAGGTTTGAGGTTCATTCCTGACCTCTGGTTACTTTGTGTATAAAACTCATATTGTTTCCTTTTGTATGCATTGATTTTCATAGAATACTCTCCTCTCACCTTTTAAAAAACATTATGGTTGACTGGCTATCCTAAAGTGTTCATGAATCTCGTATTTTCCACCTGTTGTGACCTGAATTGTGGCTGTGAATAATCACAGTTGGACACCTTCACTTGCCCAATTAAAAAATGAATAGCAGAGAACTAAAAATAGAGAGACAGGCAAAATGTGTTAAATTCCCCTTAAAATAATAGTTAGCACATAGTTTGCAGAACCTTTGGGGAAGTTATAAAAGTTGTAATTTAATACCTGTTTGCTGAATCTGGCTTGCTGGTTCATCGTTAAATGAGAATCCACTGGATAAAGCAAGTGAATACCCAATGAAAAGTGCTGCTGCTAAATATCTGATATAATACAAAAATAGTTAAAACATATTTAAATGATATTCACCCTCACTGCTGTGAAAACATTACTTTGAGTTGGATATAACTACAGGAAAGAATAAGGTTCTTTTAATGAAAATGTTTAAGATCACATAATGGATGATGCTCATTATCATTGGTGTACTAGTGATATTTTCTAAGGATCATGGTTTAAATCCAAACATTTATACATTTATTTCAATCAGAAAAACTGTCAGAAATTAGAACAATAAATATAGTAAAACAGTGTCATTTCCTTTCATATCTCTATACTTAAAATAGAATAAAAATACAATCTGGGATTAATTGAAGTTAAAAAAGGAAGTAACACATGGTGCACAGTGTCCTGTGCAATCCAAATAGCTCCTACATATTATCACATAGTGCACTCATCTGTAACTTAAAAAAGTTATAGGGAATTTAACTACAAAAGGAAAGACACATGGGATGAAACTAAGTACAACCAATACAACTGCCCTGGCAGCAAGTGGGGGAAATCAGAAGAAGCAGAAATTTGAGATAAAACTGGAAAATAGTAGAACAGGATAGCATCTTCAAGTACCTGGCAGGGGTGGTTGAAGAAAAGGGATGTCTAAATGATGAGGTAAAAATACAACCAAATGGCGCAGAGTGCCAGAGATAGTAAGTGCCAAAAGAATGACAAAGAAGCTAGAAAGTACGGTGTGCAAAAGAGACGTGTAACTCGTATTAGTGTATAGCACAAAACTATGGGCAGCAAACGCACAGTAGGTGAGGAAGCTTGAGGTGATGGAGATGAAGTGCCTGACGTGGGACAGAGACATAGCAATAGCCAGAAGAGTCTCAATTGTAGAAAACGTCAAGTAGAACTGATTATTTTAGTTCAGTCACATGTACAAGAAAGCACATGATAATTTGGTGAAGAAGATTTAGGAGAGACAGAAAGTGGATAAGAGGAGACAAAAATGTCTGCTTAAAAGAGGGGTGGATTACATGGCAGAAGCCCTGTGACCGTCAGGAATCATTGTTCGCAATGGTATGAGACTGCCACTGAATCGAGAGAGGTGGTGACAGTTGACACAATACCCTGATCACAGGTAGAAAAGTGGGAAGATGGGGCTGATGATGTTGATGATGACAGATATATATTTACTGTTGATATAATTTCTTTCCTTAGATCTATTCCTCAATAAATAGGTGTAGAATTCATCAGCATTTATTTAACATGATTAATTGAAATGCCCACTACATATATTAACACTTTATGCATTTTAATTGAATTGTTACTAGAGAACAACATTTTGAATTTTAATACAAACTTCTACCATCAAATGGCTGTGGTGACGAGTGTGAAAGCAGCACCCACTTTTGCCAACTTAATTTTAGGTCTGAGGGACACTGTAGTTTAATCCAATATGATATACTTTGAAAAAGTGTTTTTGGATAAAAGATTTGTGAACAACCATTTTTTTTTATCTGGAAAGGATCACACTATGAGCCCATTATGTTAACTGTAAAGTATATCATTTTAATGCTTGTCCTTAGTGACTGTGGTTTATGGGTAAACTTTTTTAGAAATGTGTTTACTAATGGATTTGGTCAAAAAAAAGAGTTTTACAGCAGGATATTTTGAAAATCAACATTTAAAAATAGTTATCTATATTATGAAAACAACCATCCACTGTTTATGAAAAAGAATATCCTCTGGGACAAATTATTAGAGCTTCATGGTTGACAATAGAGAATGATGTTTAAGTGTGACCATGAGTTTATTATCCAACTTTTGGTATAGATTACAAACAATATTTTTGACAAATATAGCATATATACAGTGTTGGGTAAATGTAGCTTACAATTTTCAACCATCATACAGAAGAGAGTACCTAAAAATATCAATATCAAAATGCGTGGGACAAACAGGTTAAAGACATATTAACATCTAGTTAGAAGACCGTACTTTCAAATCAAGAATTTTCCAATATCATTGATAAAAAAAAAATATTTTATGTATAAACAGCTTGCAGAATTAAAAGCAAGGGTCTGCTTGAGAGACCTACTATGTTTGTCCCCAGTTTATTGGCTAAAAAAGCTAACTATACTTTTAAATGTGGATAATGTATATCATGCAGGCATATTTTGGAATGATCATACCTTGATTTATAATAGTTGTCCAGGGTTATTGTCCTGGATGTGCATTGCAAATGTAATTCTGAAGGTATGATTTACATTGCCAAATATTCATTTTGTGATTTCTTTTATGTAGGTATGACCCCTAGGATGATTTCACAGAGGATAGTAGAAAATTTGTATGCAATCAAAACAAAGAATTCTAGAAGCAATTTATTTAAATATACAATCATTTGCAATAATTATATAAAAAAATACTTTTATGGAGTAGATTAAGAACTAAATGACCTTAGAGAAGGACAATTTTAAACAGCAGAGAAATAACTGAGATGAGATGGCGACTATTCTAGAGTACCTAGCCTAAATGAGACCACATGTAAAGTATGTTTTAAACCAGATCTGATATGTGCAGCCTTTTTACTTTGGTCATGTAATTTTTGATTTTTAAGTTAGTAATGTAACTTTGAACATGGTCGGGTGATTTGTCGTGTTCTTTTACTATTTCCATATGCTTAAATTTAACAGCAGCCTTGTTCTAAAAAAGTCTGTTTTACCTGAAGGCAACATGCTAAACTTTGTATGCAACTAAAGTCCTTCTTTTCATTCCCCCTTTTTAATGTTATGTTATAATACATTATAATTTTGCCTGATGGCAGAATGTATCAGAAAGTCTCTCTTAATTTGTCCCTTAAGTGCATTTAATAGTTTGTCTCTCCTCTGTCCATCTCTACTCTCTTACCTTTCTCCTTTTGTCCCATGCCCTTATTGAATCCTCTTGAATGTTGCTGTTATGGGTTCTCTCTCCATCACTCATTCTAGTAATCTATTCCACAAATCTCTGCATAAAGAAACACTTTTGCAGAACGTGGAGTAGTTAGTCTGTACAATCTGCTTCCAGTGACCCCTCTTGCCTCCTCTGGCCTTTCTGTTCAGGATGACCCATTATGTCTCCCAGACATAATTATGTACACTGATATCATGCTCCTGTATCTCATCTGCCATCTAGTGAGAATGGCTTCAGCTCCTCTAGGGTCTAGTTATAGCCATGTACCCTTTCACGGCCTTTCCTGTGTTCTACATCCAGAAGTCTGATGTTCCTTTCCTTGTTTGGCATTCTGAACTACACACAGTCCTCAGGATCTCAGGATATAACAAGGGCTTAATTAAGCAGATGCATTACTTGTTTGCTTGTAGACTCTCTCTTCCTCTCTCTCCCTGAGAATATACCCCAGAATGTTGTTTTACCTGCCCTTTCATTCTGCTCGTGCTGGCCCATTGCTAGTATAAGGAACCTCCTCAGATCTCTTTTCCATTTCTGTTGGATTTGTGTCAGATATCATCATTAGGACTGTGAATATACATATTTTTTTCATCAATGTCATCACGACTGGGAGAAGTATAAGTAATGGGAAATATAGTCTGAGTGTGGATTTGATGAATAAGATTGAGCAACTGGAGTTGTGATGTGGGTAAATGTAACATTATGAAGCTCTGGTTACAATAGTTCTATATTTAAAATGTAATATGCATGGTAAGGTGCTGGTGGCCAGAGAGAATGATTCACACCTAAAATAAACAAATCACCAGTTAAGGTACATAGTTCAGGAAGTGGAGTATAGAGATGCTGATTTCATAACTCCATTGTTTAGAACTTGGTTAGTGATGTATATGGCAAACTGTGTTTAGTTTTTGAGACTGCTTAGGAAGAGGTAACTTATGAAAAAAGGGCAATGAAAACCATAAAGGGAAACTGATTAGCTGTTACATGAAGAGGGAGTACACACTGCATAGAAAATTTAGAACAGAAAGGGGAGACATGATATGCATGCATAGTGAGGACACTGGAATATTGGAAAAAAGATATGGACAAGACAATGGCAAACTATGGCCTAAAGCACAGAGTGAGTAGCGTACACCACTCTTCCTTACTGAATAAGATGCACGGCACCAGTTTTGCTGTGGTGAAATACCTCCGTTTGATTTATTGTATTCTGGGACAAAACTTTACTGATGCTGCTTGTTGTGTGGATTTAATCTTTTCGGAGTATGTGCATCACTCTGTAATCAGCTCTCCAGTGTGTGAGCAGGATAAATAGATGGCATTAAGTCCAGAATATATCCAAGAAAATACTTTCTATAGGGTGAGGGGAAATGGAACAAGCTGCTGGAAGAAATCCTGGAACTTTGGATACATTACAATTGTTGTGGGGCAGTTTGTATTAAAAGCAGACATTAAGTGAAGGCAGCTGCAAAGCACTAGCTGCAACATGTAAAGAGACTTAACAGAACTCTCAATATTCTACTGTTACACAACACCAAACCAATATAAACTGCTTCTTATAGCTGGACTGATAACTGAACTAATTAACAAACTCAACAATAACACTGGAAACCAACAGTGAAGGATGAATGGCACAAATTAAATGTTCCATCTTATTTAATTTGCCACTTTTGACCAAAACAATAGTCTACTTCAGAATAAATCCATAGAAAATATCTCATGTAGACCTAAATTATAGTCACATGATGCATCACATGACTTTCTTACAAACAATACATTGCTAAAATATGTTTATAAATATAAGTACTTTTTTATAATTTATCATTTGCATTTATTAAATCTCCTATTCTTTTGGAACAAGTTTAGAATCCACCATAGCATTTAATCCAGGAAAAATACTGGCATTCAACAATATTTGCCGTTTAATCTCTATATACTTAAGTTCACTTTCCCTGTCTCCATACTATGGGGACATGATCTATAACATAAAATAAAAACTTACATAAAATAAAAGTTTCTTGAAACCCAAATATTCTCCTGAGTGTTTACCTAAAGTATTTTCATATTTTTTTGTTTTAAATGCACAATGATGTTCAGACACACACTTTATTAGCTCCGTCAATGCTTCATATCTTAAACACTTTGTCCATAAACCTGGTTTGGAATGCCACAAATCTTGTTACTACTAATAAAATGCAAATAAGGACTTTCAAATATGTATTTACACAAAGAACAATCAAGGTGCTTAAATGTGCCTGTTTTATTTGAAACACTTGTTAGTACTTCCTTATAATACGTTTTTATGTTTCTTCCTTTTTGTTGATAAACACACTTTTACTTCCCTCCCATTTAATTACTTCTTCCCTGGCAGACAGAATTCTTCAATTATTATTAATGACATTTTTATTTCATTACTGTCTAAGGAATAAACCAACGGCATGGAAGTAGTCCAGTCCTTGCCTTCACTCAACTCATGTTCGGGCATTTTTTTGCCATTGCTTTCTATTGTTCTTTCTGGATATCCCCATTTTGTAAATCTAGCATGTAAAGATAGTAAGAAATACCTAGCTTTTCCAAATTCATTGTAAGATGTTTCATTTTAATACACTTTCCTCTAGGTATATTATGTTTCAAACATGTGGGATGCATAATACGCTAGTGCAAAATCACAATGCTACCTGCAATTTTTAAAACTAATTGTACTAAAAATTCCAATATGTCCTTCCTTTCTTTTGTATATATCAACATCTAAAAAATTATTTAAAAAAAATCTTTTTGGCTAAGGAATCCTAAAACAGACATTTTCTGCTATAAAATCCACTAATTTCTGTTCACTCTACTGCCAAATGAAAAAAAATATCATCAGTAAAATGAATGTACACACTAATGTTATCATATCCTGAAATCTTATCCAACAGTTGAGTTTCCCCAAAGGCCATCACTAAATCTGCATAATTTGGTGCCACCTGTGCACCCATCATTGCACCCCTTTTTGCTGAAAATGGCTGATTTTAAAATGAACTAAATTGTTTAGCACATAATCAATACACCCAGTGAGGAACCAAAGTTCTCTCGCTGTATATTCTGTGCTTTTGTTTAACATAAAGGTCACCCATTCCATTCATCTATCATGTGGTATAACAGTATATAAAGACTGAACATCAAGTGTGACCAAAATGTACATTTTTACTTTTGCAAAAAAATCAAAAGAATCCTGTACAAAAAACATTGTTTTGTTTTCCCCTATTTTAAATTGAGCTCTGTCTATGAACTTTAACACTGCCTCTAAGTTAGATGCAGGAGAATAAACTATTGGTCTAAAAAGAGGTTGATCAATGTCTTTATGAATTTTTGATATTCCAAAAAAATTGCCTATGTTTGTTTAGGAGTGTAAAACTATTGATACTTTTTATCTGAAATAATACCCTCAATGAAACTATCTTGTAACCAAGGATCAATATATCTCTAACCCACTGTGATAGTACTTTTGTTTACTTTCGCATAAAAACTACTATCTCCTAATAAATCACATTCTTTCTTCATAATCATTACTATTCATAATAACCATAGACCTTCCTTTCTCTGCTTTCATAACAGTAATGTTTTTTATCATTAGACAGATCTTGTAAACATTTTCTTTCTATTGAAACTAAATTGTAATATTTTTTACTACTTCTTTTCGATAAAGCAAATTTAATGTCCTTTTTACAACAATCTTTAAATGCTTTGAGAGCCAGGTGTAATGGTGAATTAAAAATGCTTGTAACTACAAAGTCAGTCTGTTTGTATGAGCTGTTTCCTTTGAACAGCATGTTTAAATTTAAGGTTCTTGTGAAACAGTTTTCTTAGCAAGTCTTCTTCTGTTGGCAGAATCAAGTATTTACAAGAAGATAGGAATAAGAGGGTACATGGAAAGGTAGATGCATAAGGTACGGCTATGTTGTGTGATAGACATGGTTGGTACTGTGTCCTCTTCTCTTGCCTGTTTTAATAAGTTCACATTCTCATGCCTGAGAATAAACATGGCACAGTTTTCTGAGTCAAAATGTAACACGTGTGCTGCAATTAAACCTTGTAACACTTGTAGCAGGTAATCTAAAAACTTATGTTTTAATCTATTATATGTGCGTCTTTCATTGTCACGAAGACGTGAGAACGTGCAACATTTTTATATGCAGTACACATCTGCAATGTGTGCTTTTCATGGCTTGAAATATGTGTGAACTTTGGAATGTTGTTTTGTGAAATGTATATAAAGTTTGTAACTGAAGTTGTAATTAAACACAAGCTATGAAAATAGAATTATTTTGCCTGTGCTTGTAAGAGCCATGACTATTTCTGAGGATGATAGCTGAAGTGTATAAAAGAGCAGTTTGAAGAGCCATTAAGGAAATAATGAGGCAACAGCAGTTATGCAAACTCATTAGCTTTAAATGTCAAACTCTGCTTCACTTCACGCATTTTTGTATAAACAAAATATATAAGCCACCTAGCTAAATGAACAAAAATCTGAAAAAAATAAAGAGAAAGAAGACAGAGCTACCATGGAATCAATGAAATGCATACCTTTGGGTTTTGCTTTCTGCAGTTTGTTTCTGCCTGGAATTTCAGACATTTTAGCTTAAGACTCAGTATTTTTTTTCAATAAAGAATACCTACAAACATATATCTGTCAACAGATTTTTCTTCTTTTTTTTCCATTTAATCTATTTGTTCAAAACAATTATTTTTTGTTTTCTGGTGCAATACCATATATTTCATATATTTAACAGTGAAATATACTGCTTAACTCCTATTTCTTAAGAAAATTTTTTCTTTTTTTTATTTATTCACTTTTAAAAAGAAAGTGGTTTATTGTCTGTTTACTTTTTTTAATTGACAGGAAGGTATTTATTTTGATATTATAGCACACTCCCGGTATCCACTTCTAATCAGTCAGAATTATCTGTGACACATTGCCAGTTGTTGTGTTTTTTTAATTATATAGTTTATTAACAAGAGTGAACCTGTAACTGGGAGGTCACCAGCCTGAAAATCTGGCTAGTTGTACTTATCTTGAGCCAGGACAAAGGGCTTTAGTGCAGGATAATATTACCAGACCTCCTTGGAAAGTAGTGTGTGTGTGTGTGTGTGTGTGTGTGTGTGTGTGTGTGTGTGTGTGTGTGTGTGTGTGTGTGTGTGTATCTGAGGCACTTTATCCAAAGTGCAATTACTGTGTGTGATGAGCACTGGAAAGCAGTGAAACAAAGTGAATTGTGAGAAAGGAACCTGGTGAGCTAGGCCACAGACTGTGCTAAGTGGGATGTTTAGTGTGAAGCCTGTTCATTGGTGTGGATAGTGTAAACCACCACCCAAAGGCAACAGTGTACATTTCCTGTATGTGTTGTAGACAGGCTGTACTTGGCAACGGTTCAGAGGTTCATATATACTTTAATCTGTTAATATCACTGATATGACTTGAGAGACAATATCCTTGGGGCCATCAAATTAGATTTTTTTCAGATTCAAGTTAATTTTAATGGTTGGCGGTGGAGCAGATCAAAGCATAGTAGCATCTGTCCACTGTCTTTATGAAGGACATTAGTATCAAGACACACTCTCCTGTCTTAGATTTTATCAGTTAATTGGAATATGGTTTAACTGCAGCTAAAGCACATATATTTTCTAACACAAGTCCTTACCAGTTTATATGAAATCTAGAAAGGTATGCATTTGAGAATATGCAATATTTCTTACCTACCTATCTGGCATATGTTTCACAAAATCCCTAAGACAAAAAATTCTGTGTAGATGCTTAGGTTACAAAATTCTTAAGCTATTTCTGATTGAAATACTGAACTGCAAACACTGTTAAGAAAGGAAAAAATCCCAAAGTATAGCCAAAATAAATAATGCTATTAACTATGCTAGCTTTTAAAGAATTTACTACAGGCTAGCATTAAAGAAATAAGTAAGAGCACATTGAATCCTCTTGTGCCTTCTTTCCATAGTTACTGTATGCAGAAGTAATCACTAGAATTAAGACATTCTTTGGCATACTGAAGAGTTTTTTTGGTTGGATGGGATTTCATATGTACTAAGTCCCATGGTAATGGGATGAAAGCAGTAAACTGAGAATAATAAGTTATTTGTATTTTGATATAACTTTCTCTTGCTGGGAGTGATTTCATACCATGTTTGGTGACTGGCCCATCTTTGTGTGTTTCGGCACTTTCTGAGTATTTGTACACACAGGTGTTTGCAGGAGTTGCTGTTTACAACTGACAGTATTACTCATACAATGTACTGCTCTGTGTATTTGTAAAGGGAATTATTTTTGCTTTTTTTTCTTATTTTTACTGTATTTTAATTGTGCAAAGTACAGGTGACAAAGTATGAATCATCAAGGCAGAAGACAGGAGCAGAATGCTGAGCATTGTTTTCCATAGGAAATCATTGTCCATGAGATTTCTAGGTGTGCTTAGGCAGTGATGCCCTGGGTTTTCAGTGATGTGGCTTGTCATGGTTTTGGTGTTTAACAATGCATGGTGGAATCATTTTATTTGGAGTAGTAGCCATAGAGGCATAGTGTGTGTGTGTGTGTGTGTGTGTGTGTGTGTGTGTGTGTGTGTGTGTGTATTTATTTTACATATAAATATATATATATATATATATATATATATATATACACACATATACATATACATAGCTCGATAGATAGATCACCATAGTAGAGGTAAATATGCTTTTGTTAATTGCATGTCAGAGTTCCTAAATTATATTAATGGGTTTGCATCTTATTTGAAGGTGTACAAACTCATCTGCTACATCACGGCAAGTATGTCTGATAGGTCACAAGTGTTGAGAACATGCAAACAGAGGTTTGCAAAAGGTATAGCTACAAGCAATTAAAGTTGTCTGTTCTGTTTCCAACAAAGAAATGAAGAAAGGGAAGTTTACTAATAGGCATGACTGTAAGTAGGGGCATAGAAAATGGGCAAGAAGAAATAGGATGTATTAAAACTTTAACAAAGGAACCAATGCGTTGGGAGCAAATAAGTATGAAGAAAAATGTAATGGAGTGGATGAGGCTGAAGTTTAGACAGCGGGTTATAAACTGCCTCTCCTACCAGGGATGGTTAACAGAGTATAGGCAAAGACAAAGGGATAGGGAAGAGCTAATTAAAAGAGCAGATTGGGTTGAGTTTTTATTTAAGTCTAGAACAGAAGCTGCTGTTAAAAAGACTTAATTAGTAGGGCATATAGTATACTACATGATAACTACAAGAAGCAGAAAAAGTTAGAAAATATTGCAAGAAATAATGCAAAAGGGCAATATACAAAACAACAGCGAGATGACATTTGTGTGGCTTACACGTATGCAACAAACTCCACAAGGTTTAGCATTTTTGCACAGAAATGTCTGCATAGGCATTTTATACCCCAAGCAGACTTCAAACATTTTTTTCTTAGGTAGATAGTAGTTGCCAGTGGTGTGAGGGGAAAGAGAGGAAATTGGAAACATGTTTTTTTGGAGAATATAATTAGTTGGCAGATTTTAAAAATTCTCTACAGAGTACATAGAAATGTTGGTGAACAAATGATTTGAGCTGGGATACATTATTATATAGGATATGAACTGTCTAGTTATAGTAAGGCCTTGCTAAATTCATTGCTATTAGCTGCCAAAAAGGCAAATACTTGCATAACTTTAATATCTTAAAGGAGATAAAAGAATTGGAGATGGGATCTTAAAAGAGAAGGGACAAATTACATAGAAATAAATGGAATCTGTGGGAAGTGAAGTTTAAGAAAAGGCAGAATTTGAAAAAACGTATTGTTGGAGTAAATGCTAAAATTTCTAAAAAATAAAACATATATGCATAATGCATGCAACTCATGAAAAAAGGTGCACAGTGATTCTTTTCTATAAGTGAACATGTACCCATGTCATTGTTTAAATGCTGTAAATTTAATAAAGGTGTTTATAAAAAGAAAAAAAATGTTGTTTTGTTCAGATCGAATCACATTCCCTCATGACCTGAGTGGGACATTGTCATTTTGAGATCAGACAATAAGCTGGTGTTAAGCATTGTTTGGACTGCTGAACAGTATAAGCATTTGCACTACAAAGCTAATTTTTTTCTGCATGTGTTAACTGCAGTGTTGACACAAAGCATAATATACCACTCTGGAAACCGTTAAGGAGAAATTCTTTGTCTTTTTATTTTTTCTGCCATTTAACTGGAATTGTAACCATTATGGTGTGGCATATTTATCTCTGCCCTTGTTAGGTATGTTTGTTGATAATTGCCAGGCAGGGCTCTGGAGTTAAGTACGTAGGTGTACATTTCACTTGAAGGTAAGAAGAGACACCTTTATCTGGCAAGCATGTTTGACAGGTTACATCGGTTGCAAACGTGCAGCCAAAAGAAAGTTACAGAAAACAAAATAGGTCTGTTTTGTTTTTAAAGGTTCATACTTTGCTTTATTTTCATCTAGCTTAATGTTTAAACATTTTTTTATAAGGGAACAGTGTTTCTGAACCTTTAACATAATAATATTTCCCACCGTATATCCTTCACAGCACATTTTTCATTTGAATGGCATTATGTTTCATATTAAATGTTATATTAAATATTAGTTGGTATCATTTATTTTAATTTCCTGACACAAATCTTTCCCTTCTTTAAATTCCATTTAAAGTCATGCTAAATCTGAAGTTCTAGGGTTGTAAACCTTAATAGCCTCTGTGTGTCTGCCTCAGTTATTTAGTTACGTTCAAGATAAACGAAGTGTGGAATTAAGGAAAACAGCTGTGCTGAGTGTAACAACATGTTAGCAATAATCATGGTAACAGAAAAAAAGAGCTACCATATTGGCAAAGGAGATCGGCATTATCTGAGACATGCTACTAGGGTTGATTTAGTAGCTCATGTTACTAAAAGAAGGATGTGAGTGTTGCATAGCTGCAATTAAAGGATATCTGATTAGGTTGGGAATGCGTAATATTTCAGGATATATTATTGCTATTCCTAGTTTCATAATAGCAGAATATAGAATGATTGCTAATGATTTTATTGCAGTCTTACTATATAACAGAGCAAATTGAAGAGCAGCAGGTCAGCTTGAGCAACATGGCAACAGATTGATGACATGCTACAAAAGGTGCATTAAGCACCAAGCAATGCACAGGGTCTTGCAGCCTAGGGGTACCTGATAGATATAAAATAAATCAAGATAGACTGCAGGACTTGCCAGCATCAACAGAGCCTGTACCTACATGAAAATTGACATTGGCATCAACCTTCTTTAACCCATTTTGTACATGGGGTCGGGTGTCACATCAACAGTGACCATCACCTAATCATCGATGGCCTAGCCAGTTACAAATCAAGGTATACATAGTACTGAAGAATGTGGTTTAAGGTATCATTGAAAGGAAAAGTGGCAACATTCTGGGAATATCTTTGGCCTCAGCAATCAGGATATTAAACAGCTTTGTAAACTTCATGGTGGATTGTATTGATGATCAAATCACCTGTACTGTTCTGCCACAGAGAATTTTCACAAGATGACAGGTGTGACTATATCTGTAGTGTTCTGCCACATAGGCTTTTCGCAGGATGACAGGTGTGCATATACCTGCACTGTTCTGCTGCAGAGGTTTTTGCAGGATGACAGGTGTGCCTATACCTGCAGTATTCTGCCACAGAGGCTTTTTGCAGGATGACAGGTGTGACTATACCTGCAGTGTTCTGCTACAGATGATTTTTGCAGGATGACAGGTGTGCCTATACCTGCAGTTCTCTGCCACAGAGGCGTTTTGCAGGATGACAGGTGTGCCTATACCTGCAATTATCTGCCACAGATGCTTTTCACAGGATAAGAGGTATGCCTATACCTGCAATGTTCTGCCACAGAGGCTTTTCGAAGACAAGTGTGCCTGTAGGACTTAGTCACAGACTGCATGTTTGTGCTGACACAGGTACATACTGGTGTGCCAGCTACAAGTGATAGTGCAATATTAGTTCTCCAGTGCATAGTAATAGCTAAATGACCATGTGACACTGTCAGCCCAGCTATCTGAAATTTTGTAAATAATCATATGTCATTTGTGAATATTAATATGATTCATATGCTTGTCTTACAAATGTAAGAGAACTATATGTTATGTGGATATTAAACTACTGAATAGAAGTGCGTGTTGAACAGGGTTTGTACAGTACTGAGCTTCAAGGATGTGTCCACAGTGTACCCTACTGGAAAAGAACAGGAATGTATATAAACTACATACCTGTGCAAATGTATATTTTAATAGTAGAAGCTGGAACATATATAGTTAACTTACAAAACTTCAAGAAAATAAGTTAAAATTAAACTGTTTTACGATTGTGTTATCTCTCAGTTTCAGTGAAGTAGACACAATGTCTAGAGCTAGAGGTTTTCCTATTGTCTTGGAGAGAAGTAATTACTAGGTCTAAAATGTAAAAGGGTTTAATTGTTTTATGACTTCCAGTTCTCAATAAACATCTGAGAGATGTGTATTTTTAACACAGATATATTAGTTTTTGTTAGCCTGGGAACAGAAGGCAGGGGGCAAAATGTGATGTCATCCAAGTTGACCCAGCAGTAATGTTTGATATTAATTTATGATCTCTCTCAGAGAGAAACTTTGCATTTTATGTTTTGTCTTGGACCTAGCAAGAACATCTACTCATTTTCATTTGCCTTGCTCTGTAAGTAAATTGAGAGGCCATAGTGTCTCTTAGATATAGATAGAAAGGGTCTATATTAGAACATCGAAGTTTCAGAACTTTGAATGTTCTAATATCAACCCCTAGTAACTGAAAACTGATAACATCGAAAATTCAGAACAGCAAATTTTTTCCTAGGGAAAAAATGTGCTGTTCCAAAACACATACACACAACACAAACACACTAAACAAACAGCAATCCACACACATAGACCTAAAATCTTACATCTAAACCTACACTAAACTGTACATACACCACTATCAATCCACTTACCTTAACCCAAACCCTAAATCTAAGGTCCGTCATTATCGCACATACACCTCACCCACGCCCTAACCCTAACTCACCTAACCCACCCTAACCCTCAAGTCCACACATTCGCATACTTACCTGACCCGCGCCTTAACCCTAACTCACCTAACCTGCCCTAACCCTCACATCCACACAATCGCACACTTACCTGAACCCGACCCGTAACTTTCCACCACAGAGCTGAAAATAGCGAAGCAACAAGAATGGAAAAATGAATTCTTTCCCTAGGAAAGAATTTGGTTTTCTGAAACTTCACTATTTTCAGCTTTCGCTTATTAGGGGTCGATATTAGAACATACGAAGTTCTGAAACTTCAATGTTCTAATATAGACCCAATAGAAATATAGTAAAGATTAGTTTAGATGTTTTCTGTATTTATTTGAGACTGTCCTGCAATGTTGTTTTTAAAATATTTCCTGTGATTCTGAACTCTGCAGTTACTGTGTTGATTGAGTATTGTCTTGTTCTTTTATTATTTGTTATTAAATATATTTAACCTATTTTTGTGGCTGATATTTGTGAGACATGTTTAAGCTCTTAGAGTACTTGCATATGTATTTGGTGACACTTTACAAGCCACTCATAAATAGCCTTGCAAGTCTTGGTAATTTATAATTTGGATAATAATAACATTATGCAGTAGGATTGGTCACCCTTTGGTAAGGGCCATTAAGTTGCTGATAAGGATGGGTTGGAGGCAGTGATAACTACCTTATAGTCTGGGCAGAAAGGGACATAGCTAGTAAACTTGTGCCAGCCTTCCCCAGGTGTGTGTGTGTGTGTGTGTGTGTGTGTGTGTGTGTGTGTGTGTGTGTGTGTGTGTGTGTGTGTGTGTTTGTATATAAATCAAATCTCAAAGTGTGTGTGTGTCAGCTACTTGGGCAGGACCATGAAGCACTGGTTGGACAGAGAGGGTGCTGGAGGTCTTGGCTTGACCCCTCAGATGAGATCTTAACCCTATAGCTGTGCCAGTGGGGAATCTTATTGGAGATCTCTAGAGAGAGGGAGATATCAGCCCCAAACTGACTGTGGTCTCTGTGTGCTCTTACGGGAAATTGTACTTTACTGTGTGTGTGTGCACTTGTCATCCTCCCATTGTGCATATCCCTCACTATTGCCAGTGGTGAGGATTCAGGCTCCTTGATTACTGGGCCAGTACAGGAGTGTCATAGACCACAAGCATCAGTACCTACCACCATGATAGTGCACATATGTACACCTGCCAGGTGGTAGACCAAACCATGTAGTCATTAATGGCTGGATAAATTATTGATATTTTGGTAGGTATGATCCACCACTGCATGCTGCTAGGAAATATATAAGTTACAAGGCAGGGAAAATGATTCATCTATTGTATTTTCACATTAAATTATTTTTGTTAGAAGTTTTAAGCTTCATTCTACTTGTCTGTCTGTAAATTATTTCTAAACTCAAAAGCAATCCAGCTTGAACTTTCCCCTGCAGCCATCATGCTACAAATACATTAACTGTTATTGTATGCTATTTCTCTATTCAATAGTTAGCCAATTTGTTAATTGTTCTTTTGATTTTTAGGTTAAACTGTCATGTTTATGTAAGAAATGCTTAAAATATTTAAAAATCATGTAAAAAAGCTCATGTAAAAATGTGTTAACCTGCAATTATAAATATAGAGCATGTGTAACTTAAATGTGGAGCTTTTCTCTGCAGGCTTCTGTGAAAATGGGTTTTACCCAGTAGATCTTTTCCTGGTCAACAAAGACAAATAAGTAAATATATAAATAAGTAATGCTGCATAGGACTTACGACCTCAGCTGATGATGTCTAATAACAAACCTGTAGGTAGCAGAAAAGGAAGCACACAGTCTGTCCACTGCCCAGACATGTAACTGTGTGAGTGGCTCGCCATAATTATGCAGTGCTTAATACTTTCCATCATGGCTGCAGAAACCTTGGTTTGAATTCAACTGATGGCATTATGAGAAGCATAGTGGATTTGTTTTAGTCTGATAGCACAGAGGATTAAGGCTACAAACTGTTGAATTTTTTTTTTTTTTTTTTGCTTTGTATAGTACAGGATTTGAATCCAACCTCCATTTGCCTTCAGTGTAACTTGGAACAAGTCTTATAACAAGATAACGCTCTGATGCAATTTTAAACTTGGGCTAGGCTCCGCAGTGGTTTTCTTGACCACATGCCTGCTAACTGCCTATGAACACATAGACTATGGTTTTGCATATGGGTAACTGAAACAATGTTTGCAGTATCTGGAAATCTTTGTGAGAACTTTTCAATGTATTCTTAACAAAGTAAGTCACATTGTCCAGTTGTCTGACATGCTGATGTTCATGGTACCAAAGTAAGTAACATTGTCCAGTTGTCTGACATGCTGATGTTCATGGTACCAAAGTAAGTCACATTGTCCAGTTGCGTGACTTGCTGATGTCTGCGATACCAAAGTAAGTCACATTGTCCAGTTGTGTGACTTGCTAATGCCCATGATACCAAAGTAAGTCTCATTGTCCAGCTGCATGACTAGCTGATGCCCACGATACCAAAGTAGGTCACATTGTCCAGTTGTGTGACTTGCTGATGCCCAGTAAGTTTCATTGTCCAGTTGTGTGACTTGCTGATGCCCACGATACCAAAGTAAGTCACATTGTCCAGTTGTGTGACTTGCTGATGCCCACGATACCAAAGTAAGTCACATTGTCCAGTTGTGTGACTTGCTGATGCCCACGATACCAAAGTAAGTCACATTGTCCAGTTGTGTGACTTGCTGATGCCCACGATACCAAAGTAAGTCACATTGTCCAGTTGTGTGACTTGCTGATGCCCACAATACCAAAGTAAGTCACATTGTCCAGTTGTGTGACTTGCTGATGCCCACAATACCAAAGTAAGTCACATTGTCCAGTTGTGTGACTTGCTGATGCCCACGATACCAAAGTAAGTCACATTGTCCAGTTGTGTGACTTGCTGATGTCCAGTAAGTCTCATTGTCCAGCTGCATGACTAGCTGATGCCCACGATACCAAAGTAGGTCACATTGTCCAGTTGTGTGACTTGCTGATGCCCACGATACCAAAGTAAGTCTCATTGTCCAGTTGTGTGACTCGCTGATGCCCACAATACCAAAGTAAGTCACATTGTCCAGTTGTGTGACTTGCTGATGTCCAGTAAGTCTCATTGTCCAGTTGTGTGACTCGCTGATGCCCACGATACCAAAGTAAGTCACATTGTCCAGTTGTGTGACTTGCTGATGCCCACGATACCAAAGTAAGTCTCATTGTCCAGTTGTGTGACTTGCTGATGCCCACGATACCAAAGTAAGTCACATTGTCCAGTTGTGTGACTTGCTGATGCCCACGATACCAAAGTAAGTCTCATTGTCCAGTTGTGTGACTTGCTGATGCCCAGTAAGTCTCATTGTCCAGTTGTGTGACTTGCTGATGTCCATGGTACTTTATCATGCATAAGTGGAGGCCACAGCAAGATGCATTTCCTAAACAGTTACCATTAGATCATTTGCACAAGGACAGTACCATGGAGAGAGACAGTTATGAAAAAATAATAAACACAACATGTGACCCACTATTAAAAAAATGGAACTAGGAGAAATTAAAAATGAACCAAGTCAGAGGCCCCTTGTCAGCAAAACAGCAGCTCCACAAATAGATCCTTCCAAGTCAGAGGCCCCTTGTCAGCAAAACAGCAGCTCCACAAATAGATCCTTACCAAGTCAGAGGCCCCTTGTCAGCAAAACAGCAGCTCCACAAATAGATCCTACCAAGTCAGAGGCCCCTTGTCAGCAAAACAGCAGCTCCACAAATAGATCCTAACCAAGTCAGAGGCCCCTTGTCAGCAAAATCCAGAAGTAAATAAGGACTGTGGATGAAGCATTTTCAAGGGAAAATGTAAGGAATACATTAAATCAGAGTATTGTACCTAGAAAACATAGCATAAGTTATGCTGGAAATCTAGAATAGCTAAATGTTCAAAGCATTAAAAAGGTTTTAAAAGGCATATAAATCCAGTCCATCTATCTGTAACAGAAGAGATTAAACAGTGTCGCCAAAGAAAATAATCAGGGAATTTGAGTGTGCTTTTAATTTAAATCGGCACACTTAAAAGATAGTAATAACAATAATAATAATAATAATAATAATAATAATAATAATAATAATAATAATA
>NC_056750.1:48560130-48655130 GCF_019279795.1 Protopterus annectens
ACACATAGCAACACTAAACCCACATATGCGGAGGCCCTTAACATTAACCTGCCCAAGCAACAAGGACCTCCGAAGCTGAAAAGCAAACAAACACCAGTCACAACCAAAGTGACACATAGCTCACAACACCAGTGTGCCACCCAACAACAGCCCCTAAGGCAAGACAATGTACCCAACACTTTAGTCATAGGTGACTCTATAGTCAGGCACACTGATGTCCCACTCACCAGGCTGAACAAGGAGAAAATTGCAGTCAGCTGCCTGTTGGGTGACAGGATCCGCCACATAACGCATGCACTCAAGTCACTCCACAACAAGTAAAAATACGATTCTGTCATTGTCCATGCTGGATTGAATGACTTGAGACGTACCTCCCTGGACTACATGAAAAGAGACATGGAAGAGCTCTTGGATCATGTGACCCAGGCAGGTATGACCCTAGCCCTGAGTAGCATCCTGCCTTCGCCCAGAATGATACCACAGTATAAGGACAAAATGGTTGACTTCAACAATTGGCTAAGCTTCTGGTGTCATTCAAAGGGGATCCAGTATTTGTCTGCCTAGGAAGACATGATCGACAAACCACGATGCTTTGCCAGAGATGGTCTGCACCTGTCACCCCTGGGATTCAGGTTATTGGCTAAAGCTCTTGCCACCCCTATAGTGCCTTTTTTAGGCAAGGTTCAAAGGATAAAACCACCACCATAACAGATACAAGCATGCAAAATCTGAAGGCAATGCTACTCAATGCTAAAAGTCTAAACCTCAAAATGCACTCTCTCGAGGCACTCCTAAAAATGGAGAACATTGATATCTGTGCAGTAACTGAGACCTGGTTCAAGGCTCCAGAGAGCACCCTTGCAATACCAGGCTACAATTCTTACCACACTTTTCGGCCACAAAACCAAGACCGAAACACTAAAGGTGGAGGAGTGTCCATATTCACCAAGGATATTCACACCTCCAGGCTAGTTGCCCAACACAATGCATCTGAAATTCTTCAGGTGCAACTAACACTAGGTAAGACTGCATTCCAAATTGTAGCTTGCTACAGATCCCCCACCATGCCCCAAGATTCTCACTACACCTTTGTAAACATACTGGAAAATATTAAGATACAACCGAACACCCTAATACTGGGTGATTTCAACTACCATGCAATTAATTGGGAAAACTACTCGGGTACCAACTCCTTTTCCCAACGGTTCTTGGAATTCATAAATTCCAATGCCCTGGATCAACTAATCCATTGTCCCACCAGGGGCTCCAATATCCTAGACCTGGTCATTACCAACATGGGAGATAGATGCTCCACACCAGTGGTCACCCCCTCATTGGTCAGGTCTGACCATAAGCAAATCACCTTTGACATCCACATCCCACCACTACCCCCCCAGTAAGGAAACCTCCTTAAAAACCTCTCCAAAGCCAACTTCATGCTACTGAAGTCAGAAGTGACAAACTTCACAATACCCACGCAGACAGGATCTGGAAGTTCGACTGCAGAATCCTACATTAAGGCACTGTACGAGCACATCCACTCGTGCATGAATCTTGCCATCCCAAATAGAACCAAGATGCTCTTCTCCAAGAAAAGGAAGCCAATCTGGTGGTCCCCTGCTATAAACAAACTATACAACAGAAGGAAGAAACTGTTACAGAAAAGAGGAAAATCCCAGGATGCAAAAAACTCCCTCACCAGCTTCAATAAGAAGCTGAGATCCCTCATAAAATCCACAAAAGCTAGTCACAAAAATAAAATTGTCAAAGATTCCAAAGACAACCACAACGCATTCTATAGTTATGTCAAGAATCTAAATGGCAATGCTCAGATCTGCTCTGAGCTACAACAGAATGGTATTAAATATACTGATCCCAAGGATATTGCCAATATCCTGGCAGATCAATTTAGTGCCAACTTCACCCCCCCCCTCTCACCCCCTAAAGGGCCCATCGCAATACCAAAAGATTGCCAAATTCCAATAATCATGGCCACACAGGTAGAAACCACACTCTCCAAAGCTAAGAATACAGCATCCATGGGACCAGATGACATCCCAGGTTGTGTACTACATGAACTAAAAAAATTAACTGGCACCTCATCTAAGTGTCATGTTTAATCATAGCCTCACCTCAGGCTTTGTGCCCACTGAGTGGTGCAAAGCTACAGTTATCCCGCTCCACAAGGGAGGATCCACCTTGGATCCTGGGAACTACCGTCCCATCAGTCTGACAAGCCTGATCTGCAAGGGCATGGAACGTATTATCATGGAACTTATAAACAAAGACATTGGCATCCTTCAAACACTGGACCCACCCAGTTTGGGTTTGTGAAGGGTCAATCTTGTCTCCTGAATCTGATTGACTTCTTTGAATCAGTCTCCAGAGCTGTGGATGAGGGTAATGTGGTCCACACAGCCTATCTGGACCACACCAAGGCCTTCAACACCACCCCCCACTCTGGAATCATAGATAAACTTACTAAGCTGGGCATAAATCCCTACGTCACTCGATGGGTTGCCAACTGGCTTACCGACAGAACCCAGACTGTAAAAGTAGCCAACTCCAAATCCAGCTCCAGACAAGTGACAAGT
This sequence comes from Protopterus annectens, assembly GCF_019279795.1. NCBI lineage: Eukaryota > Metazoa > Chordata > Ceratodontiformes > Protopteridae > Protopterus > Protopterus annectens. Next base: position 48,562,725 of record NC_056750.1, read on the forward strand.
GGAGTACCTCAGGGTTCAGTCCTGGGACAACTCTTGTTTGGCATCTACTTCTCTGAAGTACAGGCCAACACTAAGGGACTCTGGCTAACAAAGTTTGAGGATGACTGCAAACTGGGAGCCATTATTGAATCCCCATATCATGTGGATATTCTGCAAAAGGGCCTTACAGAAACAGATGCCTGGTGCCAGAGCCATGGGCTCAAGCTTAATGCCAAGAAATGCATAGTTATCTCCTTTGGAAAAAAACATGTACCCATGAATTACCACATAGGTGCCAGGACGCTAAACATCGAAAGTGTAATAAGAGACTTAGGGACACAGGAGGACAGTTGTCTCACTTTCGATAACCACATCGCCACAACAGTCAGGAAATCCTTCTATGTGGCACACCTCATCACTAAGGGCTTTTCATCCAGAAAAAAGGAGGTCATTGTCCCACTGTACTCATCCCTCATTAGACCCATTATAGAGTATAATGCCCCATTTGGTATGTACCTCACAAGACATCTGCAACAGCTGGAAAGGCCACAGAAATACCTCACTAAAAGAATCACAGGCCTAAAGCAGATGCCATATGCTGACCGTCTAAAAAAACTCCAGCTATACTCTGTGGCATATCGTCTACTCAGAGGCGATCTCTGCTTAACATACAAGGCCATGTCAAACCCTGAGCTGTTGGACATGCTCCACTTAAAGAAATCCTAATCCCTCAGTGCCACATGCTCTAGGGATCTAAACCTTGTCATCACAATGAACAAAACATGCTGGAGGGATAGGCTCCTGACCCAGAGACTCCCCATACTTTGGAATAGACTGCCCATACATGTCAAGCAGAGCGCCTCATTGGCCCTCTTCAAAAGGAACCTTGATGATTGGATGGGAGATAGGAAATTCACCCCAGGGATCATGTCAGTCGCCCTGCTAGATAGGGGCCCAGATAAGTAAATATTGTTGGAAGAAATATCCAGGGAATTGTTATGGCTAGGCTTGCATAGGCCCTAGGGCCGATAGCCTAGTACCAACCTATGAACCTATGAACCTATCTGCAGGCCCCTATGCCTAAAAAACAAATGATCAAAATGTTGAAGATTTAATTACTCTGATCAGGGGTTGCCAACCCCCTCCTTCTAAGAGGCCTAGGCAAGACATTGATTATGAATCTTCTGAACAGGATTCTATTTCTTCTGACTCTTCTAATGAACAGGATTCCTCTATTCCTACTTATGAGGACTCTGATGCAGAGGATTTCATTCCTTCTGCCTCTCCCCCTGAGGATTTTTCTTTTGGGGAAACTTTACATGCCTTAAAGGAACATTTCCACTGGGAAAGTCAGGATTTCTCTGAATCTAAAAAGAGACTTAGGGATTTTCTTCAATGTCCTCAGCATAGGCCATTGGCTATACCTCCTGTTCTAAACATTGTTGATGATGTTTTTTTCAGAATTTAGTATGACTCCGGCTCCTTGTAAGCCAGACAGATACTACAGGGTTCCTGACTCCCATAAATTCCTTTTCAAAAACCCTGTTGCTGATCCTGAAACCATTTCTCAGTGTCCCAAGGGCATTACGGCCTCTTCTGCCAAAAATCCTACTCCTTCTGATAGAGATTCCAGGGTGCTGGATAGATGGGATAAGAAGGTTTACACGTCTGCATCCTTGGCGATCAGGGCTTTAAACTGTCAATTTCATATGCTTAAATATCAACAGCATATCATGGGACTAATTAAACAGAAAATTATGTTAATCTCTGACTGTGTGGAAAATAAAGAATTGCAGGATTAATTGCATTCAGCTGAACAAGTTGGAAAACATACTTTGCAATGTCATTTTGATTCCCTAAAGGCCTCTTGCAGGGCTGCTGTAACTGAATCTGTGCTAAGAAGGCAAGCTTGGCTCAAAGAGAAAACTCTGCCTGACCATGTTAAAGCAAAATTGTTGGATGCTTCTTTACAACAGGATTGTGTCTTTGGTAATAAGGCTGAATAAGTGTTAAAAAAGATGAAAGATAAAGCAAAATCTATGCAAACTGTGAAAGATTTATTACAAGTGCAACCTCCAAGATTTAGTAGGCACTGGCCTACTAAGAATTGGTCCTTTGCAGTCCCCTCGAGAGCCGCTCAAGCCAAATAAAGACATTCCAAAGGCTCCAGATTTCAGTCACAAGGAACTTTTAGAACAAAACAATGGGGTGCCTCCACCTCCAAATCTGGAAGTAGCAAGGCACCTCCCTATGGTAAACAGTCTCAATGACTTCCCTCTGCGATCACCAAGCACTTACCTCTTAGCCTCCCCTTTGGGGGGAAAACTAGCACTTCATGCAGGAAACTGGCAACTTATTACCTAGGACAAATGGGTTTTAAATATAGTATGCCAGGGATACAGATTTCACTTCCACATGTTGCCAATCCCAAACAGATGGCCAGATCTGCCCCCAAATCAATGGGCAGAGGCCCAGAAATAAGTTCTGTCCCTCATGAGCATGGGGGCTATTCAACCAGTACCAGAAGAGGAAAAGGGACAAGGTTTCTATTCCAGACTTTTCCTGGTACCCAGAAAAGACAAATCATTGCGTCCAATTCTGGACTTATCCACTCTAAACACATTTCTGGACATAGCAAAATTCAAGATGCTGACTCTTCAACAGTTACTACCTATGCTAGGCAAAGATACCTGGTTGGTAACTCTAGACTTAAAAGAGGCTTACCTGCATATCCCAATCAGGGAATCTTGCAGACGATACCTCCGCTTCAAAGCAGGCTACTTGCATTACCAGTTCTCTGCACTGCCCTTTGGCTTATCTACTGCACCCAGGGTCTTCACAAAGTGCCTGGCACCACTAATTGCATTTTGCAGGCAAAGAAATATTCAAATATATCCACACCTGGACAATTGTCTAATTCAGGCAGAAAACAAGGACATTCTTCTAAAGCATCTGGCATTTGTAAAAAGGGTTCTAACTTGTCTAGGGCACACCATAAATGAAAATAAATCACAACTGGTACCCTCTCAAAAAATTACATTCCTGGGTGCAAGCTTGAATACAACTGCCCAGATGGCTTACCTTACGCCAGAAAAGCAAATTCAATTGATGACTTACTTCAAACAGGTGGCCATAAAAACTCTGCTATCTGCAAGACAAATTCTGTAGGCCTTGGGGTACATGGCCTCCTGCATTCTTCTAATTTCATATGCAAGACAGCCTGGAAACAATGATTCCTATTATACCTTGCCTGCAACTAGAGTTCCTATGGTGGGCAGAGGCCTGCCACCAAAACAAGGGACTGCCATTCACTCAAGCCCCTGCCACCCAAACCCTAACAACAGACGCAGCAGACTATGCTTGGGGGGCTCATCTGGCAGGGAAGTGCATTCAGGGCAAATGGAGCCCAAATCAAATGCACCTACATATCAATCAGAAAGGGATGCTAGCTGTACAGAATGCTCTGACAGCCTTCAAGGACTACCTTCATCCAGGACAGCTACGGATAAAGACAGACAACATCACAGTTACGTGGTACATAAACAAGCAGTGGAGTACACATTCCTACCCCATTTGCAGACAAGCCATGGCATTGTGGAACACGGACCTGACCTATCAGATACAACTACAAGCTCAATTCCTGCCAGGAAAGCTAAATACTCTGGCAGATGAACTAAGCAGAAATCTAATGGACCCACACAAATGGAAACTGGAGTCACAAGTTTTCAACATGTTGACATGCAAATGGGGGAACCCAGACATAGGTCTTTTTGCCTCACCCCAGAACTATCAGTTGGACAAAATCTGCACAAGAATTAATCGCAAAAAAGCTTCGAAAGTGGATGCTCTATCATTCAGCTGGAAAAACCTATCAGTCTATGCTTTTCCCCTTCTGCCTCCGCTCTCCAAAGTTCTACTAAAAGTCATACAGAACAAACCAAAAATTATTCTGATTGCTCCAGATTGGCCTTGCCAACACTGGTACCCACTCCTGCTCAATGTGTCACAACTTCCTCTGTGGCACCTGCCTCAGACACCTTGCCTACTGTCTCAGCAGAACTACAAAATTCTGCACACTCAGCTCCAAACTTTGAATCTTGCAGCATGGCTAATCAACTAATTTCACCCTTGGCATCCCTCAGCATACCAGTGATGGATGTCATTTTGGAGGATAGAAGACCTAGCACTAGAAAATCTTATGCTGACAAATGGAAAAGATTATGTGCCTGGTACCAATCACAAGGAATAAGCACAGCAATGCCCAATATTCCTCAGGTTCTGCAATACTTAACTGAGATGCTTCACAAGGGCCTATCTTTTTCTTCCATAAAAATCCATGCCTCTGCCATTTCAGCTCATTACAACACAGAACCTCCCTTCTTCTCTCATCCTCTGCTAAAGCAGTATCTCAGAGGGGCCAAAAATTTAAGACCTCCCAGGAGAGCACCAACTCCTGTATGGGACCTCAATTTTGTTTTGGAAAACTCACTCTCCCTCCTTTTGAGCCAGCTGCTACTGCAGACCTAAAATTTCTCTCCTGGAAAACAGCTTTCCTTTTAGCAGTCACTTCAGCTAGAAGTATTTCAGAATTACAGGCTCTTATGGCAGTGGAGCCTTTCATTATTTTTCATCCAGACAGGGTGGCTCTCAGGACCAATCCATCTTTCATGCCTAAGGGGGTATCCAGTGTGGCTCTTAATCAGACCATTCATCTGCCAACTTTCCCAATCCACAGAACAGGGGTGAGCAGATTCTGCATTCATTGGATGTACACAGACAACTTAGATTCTACTTAAACAGGACAAAATCTCTAAGAAAATCTGAACAACTATTGCTGGCATTTGCTGCAGGGACAGAGAGAAAGGCTATTTCAAAGCCATTGAATTTGTTTCTGCTATATGCACCATGGTAAACCTATCCCCAAGGGGATCAGATCTCATTCCACCAGGGCTGCATCTACTTCTACAGCCTTTCTCAGAGGGGTCCCTACCAGAGACATTCTAGAAGCTGCTACCTGGAGCACAGTTCATACGTTCACCAAACATTACCATTTACCTCTCTTCTCTAAATCTAGAGCTGGCTTTGCCACTGCTGTCCTGCAGGGCCTTATAGCTGCTCCTAATGCTGTATAAATCCATACTCCCAACCATAGCTTTGGGATTCTACCCAAATGTAATGACTGCAACAGTGAAACATGAAGAGCATACTACAGTTGTGTGCACTTACCATAAATGTAGATGTTTGAGTGTATTCACTGTTGCAGTCCTGGTTACCCACTCTCCAGACCCCTGCTTCTTTCTCTAACTATACCTCTCATTTCTTTTACTATGCTTAGAAGCCCTTTTGGGTATATTTGCTTTTGTTTGGAGGTATATTTTTGTGTTTTACATTATATACTTTATATATATATATATATATATATATATATATATATATATTATGTTCCCCATTTGGTGGGCACCTGGCATCTGGGGCAAGAAAAACTGATGTAATGGCATGGCTGCATGTTTTATACCCCTGACGACCTGACGTCATGGAAGAAGAGACAGCAACCAACGCAGGACCCAAGACTTTGTTAATCAGGATGACTGAGGGCAACCTGCCAGCAGATTATCCAAATGTAATGACGGCAACAGTGAATACACTCGATAATCTACATTTATGGTAAGTGTACACAACTGTACTTTTACTCATAGGATGCTCTGAACTAAAAACAATATAAAACAAGAGTGTACACAGAAGCTTAACAAGGAATGCTAGTGCCAAAACAGAGACAGAGACAGAAGAAGCCAGTTGCTTCACAGAATAAATACTAACCATGATATTAATAAGAGGCGACTTCTGTTAATGTGAAGCAGGAAACTGAAATGATGTGTAGTTCTAAGCAACAGGTCTCTTTATGTCAATGAAAGAAGACATTTTGAAGATAAATTTTATTCTGAGATACACTGTGCAGAAGATGGACAACACAGAGAAGGAAAAGAAAGCAAGAGTGTAGTATCGAGTCACACTTAGGTAGAGAGAGAAGAACCTAAAAGAAAAAAGAAAAGAGCACTTAGGAGGCTTGCACAGGCAGCAAAAATAAAGCAAAATACATTGTTTTGTCTGTAGCTACCCTTTGCTGCAAAAAAAAAAAAAAAAAAAAAACATAGAAGATGCTGCAATGCCAGGTTTTGGAGAAGGAAGCTGCAACTTCCACTTTGAGACATGTTACAAAAAGAAGTAATCCTGAGTTAGTAAGGCATATAACCTTTAAAAGGTACAGTGGGAAGGTGTTACTTTAAGTAAGGCAAGAGAGAACATAATAAGAAGTTATGTACCTACCATAACGTTCCATGTCAGTTGTCTTCATCTCGCCTTCTTTCTTGCTGTTTGGGATCGGAGCCGATCCTTGGCTCCGACTCGGCCATCTTCAATAGCTCGAGAGCTGTTTACTGGCTCGAGACTACCCCTTTTCCCATGATGCCTAGCGATAGCTTCCCAGATCTCATTTGAAATAGCTAATCCAGACATAATAAGAGAGAAACCAGTTATCAAAAAACTGGTTGTTCCATGTATTCTAATATCTAGAATAGGTTAGGAAGACCTGGCCAGAAGAATAACAATAAAAGAATACTCAGCTAGTGGAAAAAAAGGGGTACTCCTCTTAATCCACTAGGATGGGGGATGGAGGGAGGGACGCAAGAAAGAAGGCGAGATGAAGACAACTCACATGGAACATTATGGTAGGTACATAACTTCTTAATGTTAAGTTGTCTATCTCGCCTTCATTCTTGCTGTTTGGGAAAGGGTCCCTAGCACCTAACACCCTGGGTGGCTCAGTGGAACAGACTCTTCAGAACAGTGGAACCAAAGTCAGCTCTGCTCCAGGAGACCGTATCCACCTTGTAATGAGAAATAAAGGTATGAGGGTTTGCCCATGTGGCAGCTGCACAGATGGAATCCATGGACAACCTAGACTGAAAGGCTAAGGATGTGGCTAACGCCCTAGTAGAATGGCCTTTCGGTTTAATTGGTAACTCTTTGTTCCTTAACTGATAAATAAAAGTAATAGTGTGGGACAACCATCTGGATAAGGTCACCTTGGAAACTGGGAGACCTTGTTTGTTTAAGGCATAAGAAAGGAATAATTGGTCTGACTTTCTTATTTCTTTAGTTCTGAGCAGGTAAAAATGCAATTGTCTATGAAAGTTCAGTTGGTGAAGTTTGTACTCTGCCTTGTTGCTATGATTTGGGAAGAACACAGGGAGATCTATAGATTGCTTTAAATTATTTTCTGAGCAGACTTTAGGAAGAAATGAAGGATTAGTCCTCAGAGAAACTCTGTCCTTGTGAAGCACTAGGTAGGGAGGACGAGCACATAGTGCCTGAAGTTCTGAGACACGCCTAACTGAAGTGACAGCTACCAGAAAGAGTGTCTTCCAAGATAGAAACTTGATGGAGCAGGAAGCTTCTGGTTCAAAAGGGAGCAGAATTAAAGAAGTTAAGACTAAATTAAGGTCCCAAGGGGGAGGGGGATCTCTCATTGGAGGTCTAAGAAGAGATGTTCCCCTCAAAAAAGCTTTAAAGAGCTTATGAGACATAATGTTAGAATTTGACAAACCAATATGAAAATTAGAAATGGCCACTAATTGTACCCTAATCATAGTGGAAGCGGCCCCAGAGTGAAACAGTTGTGCCAGGAATTCCAGAATTTTGTGGACTGGGGCTGAGAAGGGATCCACATTTCTAGACTCCGCCCAGCAAGAAAAACGTTTCCATTTGCTAGCGTAAGTTTTTCTCATTGTAAACTTATGAGAGGAGATGATAATCTCACTGACTGCTGGAGAAATGCTGGGAAGCCTGGCTAAGGTTGGAAGTGGAGCAACCAAGCTGTGAGCTGGAGAGTTTGGAGAGATTGATGCAACCCGCATGACTGATGAATCAGGAGATCTGGAATTGGGTCCAAAGTCCATGGCTGGTCGAGAAGATAATGGTGCAGGAACGGGAACTATATCTGTCGAGGCCAGTAGGGGCAATGAGGATCATTTTGCAACCCAATGATTTTGCTTTCTGTATGACTTTTGGTATCAGGGGAAATGGAGGAAAAGCATAAAGAAGTCCCTGAGGACAATCGTGGACTAGAGCGTCTCTGGGTATGTGACCTGGAAGCGGAAGAAGGGAGAAGTAGTTACTGCATTTGCTGTTGAAGGGGGTGGTGAAAAGATCGCAGCAAGGCTGTCCCCATTTGCAGAAAATAAGATCCGCAACTTCTGATTCAGAGACCACTCATGAGGCATGGGGATAGCTCTGCTGAGCTTGTGCGCTATGATGTTGGATCTCCCAGGGATGTGCGCCACAATCAGAAAACATTGGGGGGAAATCGCCCACTGCCAAAGTCTGAGTACTTCTCAACACAAGGGGTAGGATCTGGTTCTGCCCTGCTTGTTGATGTACCACACCACTGACATGTTGTCTGTTTGAACTGCAATGGTCCCGAAGGGAAGAGAGTCTTGAAGAACTTCCAGTGCTAGGAGCGTGGCTCTCATTTCTAGGACATTTATGTGCGATGGTACTCGTGAGGTTGCCAAGTGCCTTGGAATTTCCTGCCCAGATAATGCCCCACCCACCCTATCAGGGAGGCATCTGTCGTCACTGTGGCTACCGGAGGGGGTTGAATGAAAGGTCTGCCCCGAGTAACTAATGGGGAGACCATCCACCAAGAAAGGTGTCTTTTGCATGCCTCCATGATCAGGATCATGTGAGACATGGGTAGCTCTTGGAAAGACCACTGTGTGAAAAGAAATCACTGAAGAATTCTCATGTAGAAGCACACTAGTGGGATTAGAAGAATGGCAGCTGCCATGGAGCCCAGAGTTTGAAGGACATACCTGACTTGGATCCTTTTGCTCTGCATTAGAATTTGCACTTGTTGACAAATTGTGGACACTCTTTCTAATGGTAACCTTGCGAACATATCCCTTGTGTTTAAGTCTGCTCCTATGTAAGTGATAGATTGACAGGGCAACAAGGCAGATTTTTCAAAATTTATTGTAATACCTAGCTGGGTGCAGGATGTGATTGTATAATCTCGCACTTGTAGGAGTTGATGCCTGGTGGTAGCAGTGAGGAGCCAGTCATCTAGATATGGAAACACCTGGAATCCTTGACGTCTCAGGTGAGCCGTGATCACTGCCATACATTTGGTGAACACCCTGGGGGCTGTGGTGAGACCAAAGGGCAGAGCTCTGAACTGGTAATGACTGGCCCCCACCCGAAAGTGAAGTAATCTCCTGGAGCGTCTGTCCATCTTGATATGGTAGTACGTATCCTGAAGATCTATCGAGCACATCCAATTGTCCTGACCCAAAAAGGGTAGAATGGACTGTAGCGTGACCATCCGAAACTTTGTTCTTTGTACAGACTTGTTTAGTCTGCTGAGATCCAGAATCAGTCTCCAGTCCCCTGTCTTTTTTGGTACCAAAAAGAACCTTGAGTAAGTTCCGAATCCATGCTGATCTGCGGGGACTTCCTGGATGGCTCTTTTTTCTAGCAGTTTTGAAACTTTTAGTGATGTACTTACCATAACGATAGATGTATGGGATCCATCTCACCTACATTCTTGACAGATGGGCTCGGAGCCAAGAATCAGCTTCGACTCAGCCTATACTAAAGCACAAAGTCTCTTATTGGCTAGGCCAACCCCCTATCCCAGAATGCACCATGCTCAAACCCCCAGATCTTGTTTGCCCCACAAAAAACTCATCCACAAGCACCAAATCAACCAGAAAAACAAAGGCAGGAGAGGACAAATAATACTTCCTGGAAACCTCAACAACAGAGTTTCCTCCAGATCCAATAGGTAGGGGGAAGGAGGGCGGGTATGTAAGAATGTAGGCGAGATGGATCCCATACATCTATCATTATGGTAAGTACATAACTAAAAGATGTAGTGAGATCCTATCTCACCTACATTCTTGACAGATGGGACAGCGTCCCTAGCACCTTTATCCTGTGAGGCTCACTGGAAGACACTCCTGAGCACTGTGGAACCAAAGGACGCCTGATCCCTGGATGCCACATCTAATTTGTAATGAGAAATAAAGGTATGTGGAGAAGCCCAAGTGCCTGCCGCACATATTTCATCCATAGACAGTCTGGCATGGAAGGCCACTGAAGTTGCCATGGCCCTAGTAGAATGAGCTCTAACTGGAAATGGAAGGTCCCTCCCTGTTAATGTATAAATAAATGAAATAGAATCTCTGATCCATCTGGCAATAGTGGACTTAGTTACTGCTTTGCCAATTCTGTTGTCTGCAAAGGCCACAAACAACTGGTCTGACTTCCTGTGCTGTTGTGTCCTGTCTAGGTAAAACCTCAGTTGTCTATGCACATCCAACTGATGAAGTCTGTATTCTGCTTCGCCGGAAACATTTGGAAAGAAAACTGGTAGCTCTATAGAATGTTGCAGACAAAGAGCAGAAGAAACCTTAGGAAGGAATGACGGGTTCAACCATAGGGAGACTCTATCCTTATGAAAGATCAGATAAGGAGCTTTGACAAAGAGGGCTTGAATCTCTGAAACCCTTCTGGCTGATGTAATAGCTACCAAGAAGGCGGTCTTCCAAGATAAGAACTTTATGTCACAAGTGGCCGCCAGCTCAAAGGGAGGAGACGTCAAGGCTCCTAGAACCACATCATCCATTCTTAAGCTATTCAACAAAGCCTATTTATCTTATCATTCCCTTCATAACTACATTCATTTATAACAAAACAACTCTACCTCTCTAAAGTCATACACAACTCACATCTATTTTACCTATTTCTATTACACTGTATTATATGAATGTTACCTCAAATGCAAAATCAATGACTGTATCCTATTTTACATTTGTATAAGTATCTAAGCTATCTATTGTTTATTCCTGCCCTCTGGTTTGCTTTAAGGGCTTTTTAAACTGTTTGTACCTATTTTGTGTGTCTGTTTTTTTTTGGAGCTTTTCTCCCCAGGACTCCATTGAAAACGGGTTCTTTTAGGCCCAATGGACTATCCTGGTAAACCAACTGCAAATAAATAAATAAATAAATAAATAAATAAATAGATCCCATGGCAATACAGGTTGTGACACCGGGGGGCGAAGTAACCAAGCTCCCTTGAAGAAAGCCTTGCACAATTTATGACTCATGAGCGAGGGCTCAAAGGCAATATGGTAGTTAGAAATAGCTGCCAATTGGACTTTAAGTGTGGAGACAGCGGAACCCTGTTGAAAAAGTGTTGCCAGAAAATCTAGTATTGCCGAAACCGGGGCTGTCAGAGGGTCAAGATTGTGCCGCTGGGCCCAAATGGCAAACCTCTTCCATTTATTGGAATATAACTCCTTAGTGGAGGCCTTGTGGGAAGAGGACAGGATCCGGACCACCTGCGGCGAGAGGATATGCTGTCTGACTAAGGTCGGAAGTGGAGCAGCCAAGCTGCTAGCTTGAGAGTCCACAGAGAAGGATGGGGCTGACCCGACTGCAGGGTCAGGAGGTCTGTAATTGGATCCAGAATCCAAGGACCCTCCGCCGCATACTTCCGGAGGAAGGGAAACCAAACTTGGCGGGGCCAGTGTGGAGTGATCAGAATCATGCTGCTTCCAAAGCGGGTCACCTTCTGAATCACCTTTGGTAGTAGAGAGACCGGAAAGAAGGCGTAGAGTAGACCGGAGGGCCAATTGTGGACTAGAGCATCCCTGGGTGACTCCCATGGAGGAGGAATCAGGGAGAAGAAGTTGCTGCACTTCACATTCCAGGGGCTGGCGAAAAGGTCGCAGCAGGGAAAACCCCACTTGAAGAAAATGTGAGCCACTACTTGGTTGTTTAGGGACCACTCGTGAGGCATCAAAATAACTCTGCTCAGCCTGTCTGCTATCACAACGAACTTCCCTGGAATGTGCGTAGCTACCAGAAACCTCTGGGAAGCAATCGCCCATTACCACACTCTCAAGGCTTCTCTGCAAAGGGGGTAAGACCTGGTTCCTCCCTGTTTGTTTAGGTACCAAACCACTGACATATTGTCTGAGAAAACTGCAATGGTACCCTTGGGAAGAGAGGTGTGCAGTGCCTGCAACACTAGGAGCACTGCCCTCATTTCCAGCACATTGATGTGTAAGTGGGTTTCGTGATCCTGCCACGTGCCTTGGACCATCTTGCCCAGATAATGCCCCCCCACCCTATCTGGAAGGCGTCCGTGGTCACTGTGGCAACAGGGGGAGGACAGAATGACCTCCCTTAGTTCAGCTTGGAAGGGAGGAGCCACCACCGAAGATCCCACTGGCAGGATTCTGTAAGGAGAATCGGGTGGGATAGTGACAGTTCTTGGTATGACCACTGGGTCGACAGAAGCCACTGAAGAACTCGCATGTGCAGTCTTGCCATAGGGACTAGAAGAAAGGAGGTGGCCATCGATCCTAAAAGCTGAAGAATCATCCTGGCTGGGGCTTTCCGTTGGGGCAGCAAGGCTAGTACTTGGTCTTGTAATATCCTTATCCTCTCTGTTGGTAGAAATGCTCGCATCTCTACAGAGTCTAGCTCTGAACCTATAAAGGCAACACACTGTGATGGCAGCAATACAGACTTTTCCCAGTTGAATGTGATTCCTAACAAATGACCCAACTGGATGGTGGCACACATGGCTAGAGTGAGGAGATGCCTGGTGGGGGCAGAGACGAGCCAGTCATCTAGATATGGAAACACCTGGAATCCGAGACATCTCAGGTGAGCCGTCACCACTGCCAGACATTTGGTAAACACCCTGGGGGCTGCGGTGAGACCAAAGGGCAGGGCCCAGAACTGGAAGTGACTGGCTCCCAGGCAGAAGCGTAAGTGAATCCTGGATGCTCGGTTTATCTTGATATGATAGTAAGTGTCCTTGAGGTCGATAGAGCACATCCATACTCCTTTTTCCAGCAATGGGAAAATGGACTGTAACATGACCATCCTGAACTTGGACTTTTTTTACAAAACGGTTTAGGTGGCTTAGGTCCAGGATGGGTCTCAAGTCCCCTGTATTTTTAGGCACCAAAAATAACCTTGAGTAAGTTCCTAATCTGGTCTGGTTTGCGGGGACTGGCTGGATGATTCCCTTTTTGAGCAGCTTTGCGACCTCTATAGCTGCTTGATCCCGCTGACAGGGTGGCACATCTGGGATTCTCCTTGAAGGTGGAGGGGGACAGATAAAGGGAATGGTGTAACCTCTGGCGATAATACTAAGCACCCACTGATCCTGGGCGATGGAACCCCAGGCCCTTGGATGCTCTGAAAATCGACCCCCAACTGGCTCCGGAGACGCACAGTCGGGCCGTCCCTTAGGGACGCTGGAAGGAGGAACTTCGAAAAGATCTGCGGTCTCCTGTGTTGCGGGGGCCTCTGCTGCCTCTAGGGTGACATCTTCTAGAATAGTTCCCCCCTCCTCTGCCTCTGTGAGGGGGGTCATTTTGTTGGGCAGGGAAAGACTTTTGGGACTTTCTGAACCACATCTTTCCTCCCCTCTGAGCCTTGGGATAAGGTCTCGAAGGGAGTGAAAAAAGGGCCCCAACGGCAGACAAAGTCTTGCCCTCCTGCTCGCATCTAGTGAGTGTGTCTTTCACCTTGGATCCAAAAAGAGAGGACCCGTCGAGTGGAGCGTCTGTGAAAGAAAACTTGAAAGCCTCCGCAAAGTGACACAAGTGCATCCAGGCTTGCCTCCTAAGGGCTACGCCCAAACTCGCTGCCCTACTCGCCCCTTCAGCTGCATATGATATGAGCCTCATGGACGAGTTAATAATAGCTGAAAGGGTAGACAGCTGGGCGTTGACAGACTGCGTCAATGCCTCAGGCACATTACCCGAAAGGGTATCCCCTAACTCCTTAATGAGATCCCTTTGGAGCCTCGTAAAATGACACAAATAATTCAGCGACCTCAAGGTAAATGTCGCTGAAGTCAGGGTATGCTTCCCATACCTATTCATGCTCCTAGACTCCTTGTTAGGAGGATGGATAGACATAGATGCCTCTGCCACATCTTGCTGGGTGGCAGACGCCACCACCATAGCATCTACCGGAACTCCCTTGGTTAGGAATTCTTTACCAGGGGGTGCGGATAAAAATTTGTTGGGGCGAGAGGGAACTGGCTCCACAGAATCAGGATGCTCCCACACCCTTCAACAAATAAGGTCCAGCAATTCATCGAAGGGTGGAGACACCCAGGAGGCAGAGGGCTGGGCTCCGAAGGCCTTGAGGAAGACCGACTCCTCCGCGGAAGGGGTTTTGGATGGTCAGTCGCCCCTCTGTCTCAAGATCTCCAGGACATCGGAGAACGAGACATCGTCAAAGGATGACTTAGGGGACCCTTCTGCATCATCAAGGTCGGTGTCCGAGGTGACGGACTCATCCGGGGAGTCTATGTGCTTCCTCTTGCACAATTCTTTCTGGGGTGGCTCTTCAGGCAAGGACTCTGAAAGCTCCTCAGAAAAGGGGGGACCACGCATGGAGGAATCCTCAGGCCTTGGAGCCGTGCTGTCCAAAGATAAGGGGGCACCAGGGGCTCTAGTTGCCCTGTCCAAGGAAGAAGTCGCAGATTCCGGTAAAGTCACTAGATAATTGTCCAGTTTGCTCCTCATCGCCTCGAAGGCAGGCCCACCAGAATCTGAAGAAAGGCCCGGCTGCGAGACCATGACCGGCATCGGAGTCCTCCTAGCCAAGGCACCAAGTGGGAGACTCGGGGCAGAAAGTGGAGGCCCCGACAAATCCCCCTCAGGTTCGGCCGAGGACACCCAAGAGCTGAAACCCCTGGAAGGAACAGAAAGGGGTTGGAGTTGAAGACGGTGCCGACAGACTAGCAGTGAGCCTCGGAACCGTCTCAGGGGCTTCACCTGACTCTGCAAGCTCCGTCTCTGACGACACCAGGGCTGTCAGAGGAAGAGGAAAGGACGGTATCGAAAGGGCTGGCTCTGGCCTTTGGACTGGAGCCAAAAACAATTTGGATAAAACAGGTGACTGAAGGAGCCTCTGGACCACCCTATCTAAATCCGAGTCTGAAAGTCTGGAGGACCTGGAGGAAACAGACGGGGGGGGGGGCGAGAAACTCTTCCTATTGGCTCCGAGGTAACACTAGGATGTCGACTCCTAATTGGCTCCATAAGAGTTGGAGCCAAGGAGGAGTCGACCAGCACCGAGATGCCCCTCGGCGCCGACGGTTCAGGAGCCGACCCTGGAGCTGAAATTCTTACCTGCAGCTCCAACGCCAATGGAGCTGAGACAAACTCATTTTCAAGGTCCCTATGCTTCAGCTCCAAGACCAATGGAGCCGAGGAAGATGACCCCAACATGGATCCTATTTCCTGTGGCTCTGAAAGCAGTGCAGCCGAGGAAGAGGACAAGGATTTGGCTCTTTTCTCTGGTGGCTCTGACGGACTTGTCAGAGCCGAAGACTTCTTTTTCTTGGATTTGGAAGAGGGGGAAGAAATAGCCTCCTCAAAAGCAGGTCTTATTAAACCTCTTACAATCAACTTATTTTTCCTCTCCTGTAACACACGAGAGGAAAAGGCATGGCAAACACTGCAAGACTCCTGCAAATGTATAGCCCCTAAGCAATATACACAGATGGCATGGCCATCTGTTAAGGACATTTTGTAGCCACATTTTGAACATTTTTTGAAGCCGGATGGCTTATGTTCTCTTTCCTTAGTAGACATAACTACAATCACCCAAAACACAAGGATGGGAAGGGTAGAGCTCTAACTAAAATGCTCAAAGAGATAGGGCAAAGGCCCTCTAACACAAACGGGCCTAGCCCGCCAAACAAGAGGAATCACACAACAACCAGAAACAAACAACACAATCAATCACAAGGTTAGAAAAAGCTATTAAAATAGCTGTTTGGTTATGAAATTTTAAAGCTAAGAGCAAAAACGACCTAAAAAGCCAAAAACAAAAGGGTACTTAGCCACAGCCAAATTGAGACCACATTGTTACTTCAGAAGCAGCAAACGAGATCTAGGGGTTTGAGCGTGGTGCATCCTGGGATAGGAGGTTGGCCCAGCCAATAAGAGACTTTGTGCTTTAGTATAGGCCGAGTCAGCTCCGAGCCCATCTGTCAAGAATGTAGGTGAGATAGGATCTCACTACATCTTCTATTACTGCTTGCTCATTCAGATTGGGTGGAACATCTGGAAGGATTTTCTTTGACTGTAAGGGGGGTTGATGGAAGGGAATTTTGTAACCTCCAGATATAATGGACCGTAACCATCTGTCTTTTGTTAAATTTTGCCAGGCTTTTGGGTACAGTGAAAGTCTTCCCCCGACTGCCTCCAGAGGTGAGCAGCTGGGCAACCCTTCAGGGATGCTGGAAGGGCTTATCAGAGAAAGATTCTCTGTTGCCCTGGTTCTGCAGACCCCCCCTCTGCCACGCGGGTGGCATCTATTATTATTGTTTCCCCCTCTGCCTCTGGAGGAAAAATCACTACGTGTGTCAGGCAAGGCTCCCTGAGATTTACGGAACCACATCTTCCCACTCTTCTGACCCTTGATGTAAGGTCTAGAGGGAGTGGAAAAACAGACTCCCATGGCAGAGAGTCTTGCCTTTTTGCTCACACCTAGTCAATGTGTTTTTCACCTGTGGCCCAAAGAGAAAGGAGCCATCAATGGGGGTATTGGTGAAGGACACTCGAAACGGTTCCACAAAGTGACACAGCCACATCCACGCATGCCTCCTAAGGGCTAAACCCATGTCCGTGGCTCTACTTGCTCCATCGGCTGCATAGAAAGTGAGCCTCATGGAGAAGTTAACTACAGAATTAAGCGTCGTTAGCTGGGAAGCTACTTTGGCTTGTGCTCCCTCAGCTGTAGGATCTTGAAGGGTATCTCCAAGCTCTTTAAGGAGATCCCTTTGAAGTCGAGTAAAATGACATAGATAGTTCAGTGACCTCATGGAGAAGGTCGCTGAAGCAAACATTCACTTTCTGTACCTGTCCATCATCCTAGACTCCTTGTTAGGGGGATGAACAGATGAAGAGGTCTCTGCTAACTCTTTTTTGGTGGCTGCTGCTACCACCATGGCATCAACTGGCACACCTTTAGAAAGGAATTGCTTATCTGGGGGAGCTGTAATAAATTTACCAGGTCTCCTCAGAGTTGGTTCCACTGTGTCTGGAGCTGATCAAGCCTTTTGAGCCACTACGGACATAAATGGGTCGAAGGGCAGAGAAACCCAGGAGGTGGAGGGTCGGGAACCAAAAGCATTCAGGAATACAGACTCATCCTTGGTAGGGGCTAGGGGATTCCAGTTCCCCCTCTACCTAAGCATTTCCAGGATGTCCGAGAAGGAAACATCTTCAGAGGGGGATCTTGGGGACCCTTTTGATTCATCTAAGTCTGTATCAGAAGTGACAGACTCAGGGGAGTCAATGTGCTTCCTCTTGCACTTCTTCTTCCAAGGGGGCTCCTCTGAGTGATCAGGGGAGGCCTCGGAAGAAGAGGAAACACCCAATGGGGTGTCCTGGAGCATCGGTTCCCTATGCTTGGGGTCTGGAGGAGGAGCAGAGTTTGGCACAGGCACTACAGGGGATGGAGCCGGTGGGGCTGGTAGTGGAGCTGACTCAGGGAACAGCACACTCCACATGACCTCAAAGGAATCCTTGCCATGAGGCAGAGAAAGTTCCGGTTCCAAAGAAATAGGAATCTTTCTCCACAATAAGGGGAATGGCTCCGAGGCCGATGTTGGAGCCGATCTCACCTGTGCCAATGCTCCGAGAGGGAGAATGGGGTCGGTCAAGGGTCTGATGCCACTCGCCCCATCAGAGCTGAAAAGGGAGCCCCGGCACCCAGATCCCTTGATGGAAGGTACCATTGAGGTAATTGGAGCCAACGTCAGAACCGAAGGAGATATGGTTATCAGAGCCGATGGTTCCACTACTCAAACCCTGATGAACTCCGGCTCTGAGCTCAATGGAGTCAGAGGAGGAACAGAAAAGGAGGTGGATGGAGCCGATACCTGTTGAGGAGGGCTAGACAACATTTTAGCTAGTGCCTGTGATTTTAGCAACCTACTCAGTACTCTCTTCACATCATGATCAGACAGCCTAGAGGATCGAGAGGAGTGTGAAGAATGGTGGCTACGTTTACTTTGCAATAATGGAGAGCCAGGAACTCTCTAACTTAAATGTGTTCTACTAAGAAGGACTAAAAGGTACTCAACAACAAACACTAGTAAATAAAACTAAAAAAAGATGATAAGAAGTTATGTACTCATCATAACGTTCCATCTGAGTAGGTCATTTGTCAGCAACCTATGGGAATCGGATCCGACCTCGGATCCGAGCCGGCAGTTTTCAACAGCCTTAGATCCGAGCTCCAAGCTTCTCCCCCTACCCATAATCCTCTGCCAACCCTGACTGACCTCAGATCAAGTTTGCCCAGCAGCAGAAACTGCTATAAGATTATTATTCTCAAGATAAAGTGGGTAAAACCCATGGACCTGAGTATGAAGACATTTGCAAGTGAGGGGGCAGGAGGGAGGGACGGTTGCTGACAAATGAAGTTTACCTACTCAGATGGAACATTATGGTGAGTACATAACTTCTTAATCTGAAGTAGTTAACTTCATTTGTGCAGCAACCTATGGGACAGAGTCCCCAGCTACCTGAATCTTGGGCGGTCTTCATGGAAGAATGTTCCGGAGCACTACAGAGCCAAAGGATGCTCTCCCTCTGGAGATAATGTCCAATTTATAGTGACTGATAAAGGTATGAGATGAGGCCCAAGTGGTTGCCGAGCAAATATCATCCAAAGAAACTCTAGCTCTAAAAGCCGCAGAGGTAGACATACATCGAGTAGAGTGGGCATGGACTCCCTGAGGTGCGGGCCTGCCCGAACTTTCATATGCTAAAAGGATACACTGTGAAATCCATCTAGACAGTGTGACTTTAGACACAGATTTACCCAAGTTAAATTTGGCAAAGGAGACGAACAACTGGACGGATTTCCTATGACCAGATGTCCTGTGGATGTAGAAGCAAAGTTGTCTATGCACATCCAATGAGTGTAATTTGTATTCCCCTTTGTTATGGTAATTAGGAAAAAATATCGGCAGGTTGATGGACTGGTTAATATTTGGCTCAGAGGCAACCTTGGGAAGAAAAGAGGGATTGGTCCTGAGGTAAACTCTATCCTTGTGAAAGGTCAAGTATGGGGGGTTTACACAGAGGGCTTGTAGTTCAGAGACCTTTTGAGCCGAGGTGATAGCGACAAGAAAGGCCATTTTCCATGACAAGAATTTAAGATCTACTGAAGCTGCAGGCTCAAACGGGGGAGCTGTCAAGGCCTGCAGCACCAGCATTAAATCCCAAGGAGGGACAACATCCTTCACTGGAGGTCTGAGCAGAAAGGTGCCCTTCAAAAAGGTCTTACACAATTTTGTGGTGATCAAAGGGCCCAGTTCATTTCCCACGTGATAATGAGAGATAGCTGCTAGTTGAACCTTGACTGTGGAGGAGCTAGCCCCCTGATGAAACAGTCCTAACAGAAAGTCTAATACAGCGGGCGAAGGAGCTGTAAAAGGATCTAAAGTTTTGTGTGCCGCCCAAATGGAGAAATGTTTCCATTTACTGCTATAGATCTTTCTAGTAGAAGGCTTGTGCACTGCTACTAGGATAGTTTTAACTGGGGAAGAGATACTGGGAGTCCTAGCTATGCGTGGAACTGGAGCAGCCAAGCTGTGAGCTTGAGGTTGTCCAGGTTCGGGACTGGGAGAAATAGGGGGTGGGATATAAGATCCGGATGGGGATCCAGAATCCAAGGAGGATTTACCAGATGAGACCAAAGGTAAGGGAACCAGGTTTAATTAGGCCAAAATGGGGCAATGAGGATAATCCTGCTCCCCAACCGACTGGCTTTCTGAAGAAACTTCAGCATCAGAGGAAGAGGAGGGTAAGCATAAACAAGACCGGGAGGCCAAGCATGCACCAGAGTGTCTCTCGGGGGTTCCCCGGAGGGGGAAATGAGAGCTAAGTAGTCGTAACATTTTGTGTTCGAGGGAGAGGCAAAGAGATCGGAATAGGGTTGACCCCATTTGGCGAAAATCTGATTCGCTATCTCGAGATTCAGAGACCACTTGTATGGTAACAGGATGGTGTGACTTAGTTTGTCCGCTAGGATGTTGGACCATCCAGGAATGTGCATTGCTATGAGAAAGCGATTGGTGGAGATCGCCCATTCCCACACCCTCATGGCCTCTCGACAGAGTGGGTAAGACCTGGTTCCCCCCATTTGTTGATGTACCAGACAACAGACATATTGTCCGTCTGAATCACAATCGTTCCTACAGGAAGAAGGTCCTGAAGTGCTTGCAATGCTAGCAGCACTGCCCTCATCTCTAGGACTATTGATATGCAGTGAGGTCTCCGTGAGGTCCCACGTGCCTTGGACTGTCCTGTCCGAACAATGCCCCCCCCACCCGAGGTGGGAGGTTCCGTGGTTACTGTGGCTAGTGGAGGGGTCATAGAAAAGGGGCGTCCTTGCTGGAGGTCCAGAGATTAAACCACCATAGGAGGGCCCTCTTGCAAGCCCTGCAGAGGGGAACGGGATGGCTCAGAGGATAGTGAAGAAAGGACCACTGGACCTGAAGGGTCCATTGTAAGACCCTCATGTTCAAACGTGCCATTGGCAATAGGTTGATTGCTGCCGCCATTGAGCCAAGAGCCCTCAGGACCAATTCTGCAGGGGGAGCTGGAGATTGCAGAATGGTCTACACATGTAGCCTCAGGGTTAGTAGCCGGTCTGTGGTCAAGAATGCTAGGAGTTTGTTTGTGTCTAATCTGGCCCCTATGAAGTCTATGGTTTGAATCGGAATAAGTGACAACTTCTCTATGTTGATAGTGATCCCCAGCCGGGGAGCTAGACAAAGAAAGTAGTTTCTGGCTGCGCAGAGTAGATGCCTTGTCGGGGCGGTCAGCAGCTAGTCGTCCAGGTACGGGAAGACCTGAATTCCCTGGAGCCTCAGGTGGGCCGCTATCACTGCTAACACTTTGGTAAACACCCTGGGGGCTGTGGTGAGACCAAGGGGGAGGACCCTGAATTGGAAATGACTGGCTCCTAGCCAGAAGTGGAGGAACCTCCTGGATTGCCTGTCCATCAGAATGTGGTAGTAGGCATCCTTGAGGTCTATAGAGCACATCCAATCATTTTCCCGCAAAAGGGGGAGAATGGATTGAAGAGTGACCATGCAGAACTTCTCTTTGGTTACTGACAGATTCAGGGAAGAGAGGTCGAGGATTGGTCTTAAGTGCCCCGTCTTTTTTGGCACCAAGAAGAACCTGGAGTAAAACCCAGACCTGCACTGGTCTGGGGGGACATGTTGGATGGCTCTTTTTTCCAGCAAATGTTGGATTTCCATTGCTGCGGCCTCCCTCTGATTGGGTGGGACATCGGGAAGGTATCTGGGACTGCGTGGGTAACGAGAAAAGGGGATCTGATATCCTCTGGATATGATGCGAAGCACCCAGCGGTCTGTCGTGATGGACTCCCAAGCTGCTGGGTGCTTCGAGAAATGCCCCCCGACTGCCTCCAGACTGGAGCAGTCGGGCAACCCCTCAGGGGTGTTGCGTGGGTTGGTCCGAGAAGTGTTCTCTGGAACCAAAGTTCCGCGGGCCCCTTCTGCCTCTAAGGTGGTGTCCACCCTGCCCTCCTCTGCCGCAGAAGGGCTGGGAGTCTGGAGTGGGACGGGACTGTTGCGACATCCGGAACCACATCTTCTTCTGTCCCTTTTGGTTCTTAGAGAAGGACCTCTGGGGAGCAGAGAAACAGACTCCGAGGGCAGACAATGTCTTCCCATCCTTTTTGCTCTGGACCAAGGTATCTCGCACGGTTTTGCTGAAGAGGACAGAACCATCAAAAGGGGCATTAGCGAAAGATGCCTTAAAGGGTTCCGCAAAATCACAGTGCTGGAGCCAGGCCTGACATCTCATGATGAGGCCTGCTCCGCTGGCTCTAATGGCTCCTTCCATGGCATGAGACAGTAGCCACATAGAGGTGTTAGATATGGAACGTAGAGTGGCCATCCAGGTGGAGTGCAATTATTTGTCCTCCACCGACATGGACTCGGGGGGTGACACAGCGTACTCTTTGATAAGGTCCCGCTGCAGTCGAAGCACATGTGCCATGTAGTTCAGCGACCTCACAGAGAAGGTAGCCGAACTAAACACCCGCTTCCCTAGGTGGTCCATTGACTGAGACTCCTTGCTCGGGGGATGAACTGAGGAACTCTCCTGAGCAAGTTCCCTCTTGGTGGCCACCGCCACCAACATGGTATCTACAGGGGGACCCTTGCTCCACTGGGATATGTCAGAGGGTGGGCTAAGAATCTTGTCCGGGTGCTTGGGGACTGGCTCCACAGTGTCCGGCTCCTTCCACGCCCTGGTAATAATCAAGTCTACCAGGGGGTCGGCCGGAGGTGACACCCAAGTGGTAGACAGGCCTGCTTCAAACGCCTCCAGGAACACGGATTCATCCGAGGTAGGCTTTGGGGCAGACCCCCCCCCCCCTTATTCTGAGCATCTCCATGATGTCACCAAATGAGACATCTTCAGGGGTGATCTTGGGGAGCCTTCCCCTTCCTCCAAATCCTTGTCCTCAGTCAAGGACTCGGGGGAGTCCAGGTGCCTCCTCTTGCACCTTCACTTGTGAGGAACCTTCTCGGGGGGGCTGTCTGAAGTGGTCTCACCAGCAACGTCTTGTTCCAATGGAACTACCTGGGACGTCAAAGCAGGCTGTCCCTGGGGCCGGGTGATGGAAGTCAGACCCAACAGAGAAGGAGTGCAGGGTGGAGCCGTGGCAAGGGCAGGGGGCCTGGAATCCCTCGACAGAGCCCTCTCCACCATGTCAAATGCTGAGGTAGAGCTACTCTCTCTGGGATCTGAAAGCAGACCCTCGCTCGGCTTCGACGGACGGATCGGAGCCGGTGCCGAATCGATCGGATCCAACGGACCAGCATGCTCCGACCTGGACGGAGCCAAAGACATACTGATACCACCGGATCCGAAGCTCAGCCCTTGGCTCTGACAGCTTGGATCCAAAGAAAATGGACCTGACAGACTCGAGGGAAGTGTCGGCGCCGAAGCACCCGAGACTCTTGGCGCTGACACACCCCCAGCTCCAAGGCTGCCCGGCTCCGATGACTCTGAACCCAGAAAACGGGATGGAGAAGGAGCTATCGGGGCAAAGAAGGGGGTCGAGCTCCCCCCCAGAGGGGGGGAGGCAGGAGCACTCCCCTCTGCAGTTGGGCCTGGAGGAATCTTCTCATCATCCGGTCCAAATCTGCATCAGTGAGACTTCGGGTAGATCTCAACAAGGCCACCGAGGCGGGGCGGGAATGTCGCCTCGATGACCTCGAAAGAGATTGGGTGTCCTCCTCCTCAGGACCCGGTGAAAAGCACAGGAACTGGATCCGAGAAGGAGGAGACCCAGAAGTCCTGGAGGGAGAAGACCGTTTAGCTGGGGGGGCCGAAGCAGGGGCCTCGGCCCGCCGCTTGTGGTGCTTCTCCTTTCATTCCTAGCCTCCCTCTCCTCCGGGCCTAAGGCGGGAGGTTGAGTCCCAGCTGGGGGGAGGGAAGCAGGAGTGGCAGCTGCTGCAGCCGCAGTGGGAGCCACAGGAGGACCGGAGGTAGAAGCTGAGTCCGGGGGCAGAAGACCCGCCAGAATCAGCTTAGACCTCCGGTCCTTGAGTGCCCTGGGGTTGAACGCTACACAGATGGTACAACCACAGGACAGGTGCTCAACCCCAAGGCACAACACACACCGAGTGTGGTCATCCGCTGGGGACAGCTTATGGCCACACTCGGTGCACTTAGAAAAGGGGCCTCAGACATACTAGAAGGTAAAACCACACACACTAGGCCCCAAACACACACACACAACCCTGACGGAACCACGAAGGAAGGGGGAGGTTATAATATGGAACAAAATAAATTAAACTAGGAGAGTTCTAAGAGATAAAGGGACTTGAAAACACACTCACACCAAGAGTTAAAGAAAAGGGTCAGAAAAGTTAAATTTTTTTCACAAAGTGGACGAAAAACACCTGGAACTCGGGATCAAGCTGCTGAAGTAAACCGCAGCAAACTAGATCTGAGGTCAGTCAGGGGTGACAGGGGATTATGGGTAGGGGAGGAGCTCGGAGCTCGGATCTAAGGCTGTTGAAAACTGCCGGCTCGGATCCGAGGTCAGATCCGATTCCCATAGGTTGCTGCACAAATTAAGTTAACTACTTCAGATTTAATAGTTTTAAGAAGTATAAGGATATATTTCTACACAAAAATTTTGAAAATTTGAAAATACAAGCCTGAGCCAGAAAATGACACACCTCGCAGCTGAAGCGGCAAATGAGATCTGGGTAGCTATCACTAGGCATCATGGGATAAGGGGTAGCCTCGAGCCAGTAAACAGCTCTCGAGCTATTAAAGATGGCCATGTTGGAGCCGAGGATTGGCTCTGATCCAAAACAGCAAGAATGAAGGCGAGATAGACAACTTAACATAAAATGTTGTAGGGAAGAAGAATCTTTTATATAGAATAAGAAAAGAAAATAGAAGATAGTTTGCACCACATGATGTTGACAAAACCTTAAGGTACTGTAGTAATAAAGTTAGCACATAGTCATAAATGTGGAGGTCACCTTGGTGTAGACAAAACAAATGTAAAACACTAGACAGATTTTACTTGCAAGGCATAGGAAAAGAGATAGGAAACATCTGAGCTTCTTGTCCAGAATGTCAGAACACTGTACTTTATACTGTGTGCCTATCATAGAAGTGCTATTTGAATATATTACTATAGACATTATTAGGGGCACTTGTAAGATCTAGCAATGGGTATCAGTTAATACAGAGTAGAATACTCTTTGATGTTAATGAGCTACCTTCAGTGTGCAGGTTACAGAGTTTTATTCCTTACATATTCATTTGTCCACTGCGTGACTGAGCAAGTCACTTAACCAGACTCATCCCTGAAAGTGGACAATTTGCCTGAGAGGTCTTACTTAGTCCACAAATAAATACAATATATTAAAAAAATAAAATAAATTCCAGTAATAGTGGATTATACTGCAAAATTTCTAGAAGTAGTGCCATTACTCGGAGTTAATGCTAAGGCAGTTGCTAGAAAAAGTACAGTTGTGTACACTTACCATAAATGTAGATGTTTGAGTGTCTTCACTGTTGCAGTCATCACTGTAGGGTTCTTCCTGCTGGCAGGCAGCCCTCGGTCGGCCAGAATCCCAAAGTCTGGGTCCGGTGTTGGCTGTGCACTCACCCTCCCTGATGTCAGAGCGCCAGGGGTACAAAGCTCCCAGCCGACACCATGTTCTCCAGTCTTTCTTGCTGCGCGGTGGAAGCAGTTCGCAAGTGCTGGTCGGCTGACTGCTGTTATTTTTAGTGCTTCATACCGAAGACATTCTTCTTTTCAAAGCTAAGTACCCCGTTGGGGAAACTTTTTTCTTGCTCTAGACCGATGTCAGGAAAAAGTTAATAATTGTATTTCATGTGGGAAGCAAATACCTCATAAGGATTTTCACTCTGTATTCCTTGTCTAGGCCCTGACCACGACGTAGCTCATTGTCGGTTTTGTGCTAGATTTAATCAGCGTACTATTAAACTGAGATACGATTTTGCTTTTCATTACTTTCTCTGGCTTTGTCTCCAAACCGTCCAACCTGAGCTCACCCTCTAATATACTTATTATTAATCCTGTCCATCCTCGTCACACCTAGTGCAACTCTTAACATCTTTAACTCTGTCACATCCAGCTCGGACTCCTGCCTTTTTGTTAGTGCTACCATCTCCAACCCATATAACATAGCTGGTCTCACTACCCTCTTGTAGACCTTCCCTTTCACTCTTACTGGTACCAGTCTGTCACAAATCACTCCTGACACTCCACCCATTCCACCCTGCCTATACTCTCTTCTTCACTTTTCTTCCACACTCTCCATTACTCTGAACTGTTGATTTCAAGTATTTAAACTCATCCACCTTCACCAGCTCTACTCCCTGCATCCTCACCATTCCTCTATCCTCTCTCTCATTCACACACATATATTCTGTCTTAGTCCTGCTGACCTTCATTTCTCTCCTCTCTAGAGCATATCTCCACCTCTCCAGGGTCTCCTCAACCTGGTCCCTACTCTCACTATAGATCACAATGTTATCTGCAAACATCATAGTCCACGGGGCCTCCTGTCTGATCTCATCTGTCAACCTGTCCATCACTATTGCAAATAAGAAAGGGCTCAGAGCTGATCCTTGATGTAATCCCACCTCCAGCTTAAATGCATCTGTCACTCCCACTGCAGATCTCACTGCTGTCACACTACCCTTGTACATATCCTGTACCACTCTTATATACTTCTCTGACACTCCCAACTTCCTCATACAATACCACAACTCCTCTCTAAGCACCCTGTCATATGCTTTCTCTAAGTCCACAAAGACAAAATGCAACTCCTTCTGACCTTCTCTGTACTTCTCCATCAACACTCTCAGAGCAAACATTGCATCCGTAGTGCCAACCCCCATGTATATATTACATGATATTTGTATGATGGCAGAAGGAGACAACTAGTTTACATAGTTTATTATTTAATTGAATTTAGCATTCTACTGCCTCTCATTCCTTCCTTTTGCACTCACTCTTTCTCCGCACGCTGCCATGAACTCTTGATCACTACTGTGGCTTCCCCTTCATCAGAAGCATAGCAAGAGTTGGGAGAAGGGGCCAACCAGCCTGGGCTCAAGGTGTTAGGGGGGTGTAATTGGAATATGGAGTATCTTCATTTTGTTCTGTCTGGTACAGAAAGGCACTTTTTATGTGTAAACTGTCACAGCAAGCTGCTTGCCACAAATGTAACAAATGGCTTGCTACAGTTCAGCTGAAGAGCCAAGGGCTTTTGGGGGTATATTTGGGGAATTGGTGAATGGATCCTGGTGTGAAGGTGCTAGACTAGAGGAGAAGACATGTTTTTATGTAGCTAGACTGGGGGAAGGCACTAGATGAATCAGCCATGGCTTGGGCCACCATCTCCCATTCTATTTGCTCTTTTTTTGAGCCCACAGTCCTCTTTGTGAAGAAGTAATTTTACAGTCTAGGGAATAGTTAGTTCACTGCTTCTGCCCCCTTTTCCCCATGCTTCTTCCACTTTGGATTACTCAATATGATCCTGCACATTCATGCCTTGGTCTACTCTGGTTTCGTGTGACAACAGCCTTCACCTCTTGCATCTTGCCACATCTGGTCCTGTTATTTCCCCCTGAGCCTATGCAGGCTTCTATCTCATTTTCTTTGGACGTGAAGCCCAGAAGTCATATCCCTGTTTGGCTTCTAGAACTGCATGCATTGCTCAAGTCATGGCCCAATGAGGGCGCATTAGAATGGCAGTATTTCTTGTTTGCTTCTGGGGTCTCTTTGTCCTGTGTATGCACCCAATGTGCTGATTATTGCTGCCTCAATCTTTCGTTTTGCTTCTGGTGGTTCATCCAAGGTGTGAGAAACACAACCACTTCCTTCATAGGTTCATAGGTAGGTACTAGGCTATCAGCCCAAGGGCCTACATAAGCCTAGCCAGCAAGGTTCCATAGCTTACGCCACCCAAGAAATTTATTTTCCTGTGCCACTGTCGAGCAGAGGCACAGAAGTGACCCCTGGGGAGTATTTCCTATTTCCCATCCACTCATCAAGATTTTTCTTGAAGAGTGCTAATGAAGAACTTTGCTTGACATAGATGGGTAGCTTGTTCCAGAGTATAGGAAGTTTCTGGGGCAGGAATCTATCCCTCCAGCATGTCCTGTTTATTGTGGTGACAAGGTTTAGGTCCATAGAGCGTGTAGCTCGGAGGGATTGGGATTTCTTTAGGTGTAGCATGTCCAACAGCTCTGGGTTTGACATAGCTTTATATGTTAGGCAGAGATCACCTCGGAGTAGGTGATATGCTAAGGAGTAAAGCTGGAGTTTTTTGAGCCGGTCAGTGTAGGGCATTTGTTTGAGGCCAGTAATCCTCTTTGTGAGGTACTTCTGTGGCCGTTCCAGCTGCTGCAGATGTCTTGTGAGGTACATTCCAAAAGGGGTGTTGTACTCTATAATGGGTCTAATTAGTGCAAAAAATCTGGGCAATGCAAAACATAATGAGAGGACAAAGGGTCAAAAATAATGGGAGACAAAGACTCAAAAATAGGGACAGTTTTTAAATGCTTCTCTTATAAACTTAGAAAATTGATAGTTTAACATTAGCATGCATTTTTCTGAGGGGTATGAAGTCTGAAACAAACTTCTGTCATTATTTAGTGACTTTAATCCTCAATGATTTGCCAGAAAAACACAAATTATAGAAGGAACAGACCAAAAATATGAGTGAAAACTCTTGCCATTCTTCCAAAATCTGGACAGTTGAGAGGTACGACTTTCTTCTTCTTTTCCTTTGTTGAAATCATTTCTCTGCCCAGCTGGTGCTTTATACCATATCCATAAACCAACTGCATACTCTACATTTATCTACATTATCAGAATCAGAATCACATTTATTGGCCAAGTATGCATGCATACTAGGAATCTGACTCAACTATCAGGGACTCTCCAAGTATGAATTATATAAACAATATACATACAATTGTTAAGAACAAGACAAAAAAAGTATATATATATTTATATATATATATATATATATATATATATATATATATATATATATATATATATATGGGTCCATATGACTTGGTCGACAGTTCATATGGTCGACTGTTTATTTGGTCGACAGTTCATTTGATCGACAAGCATTTTAGATGGGGGGCTTCACCCCCCACACCCCCCAATGTGGGGGGCTGTGTCCCCCACACCCCCCCAACTATATATATCAACTCCAGGGTCGCACAACATTGGGGAAGGGGGCAAATGCTTGCCGATCAAATGAACTGTCGACCAAATAAACAGTCGACCATATGAACTGTCAACCAAGTCATATGGACCCATATATATATATATATATATATATATATATATATATATATATATGGATCACCTTTATATCCTCGAAATCGCATTTCGCCGACACACTAATAACCGACACCAAAAGACCGACAATTAAAAACGCCGACAACGCAAAACACCGAAAACCATTGCAGCAACACACTACACGTAAACAACACAGTACACTACATAACATATGCACTATCCCTAGCCCAAACCCTAACCCTAAGGTCCGACACTACCGCACACTTACCCTACCTGCACCCTAACCCTAACTCACTTACCCACCCGTAACCCCAAGATCCGACACTACCGCACACTTACCCTACCTGCACCCTAACCCTAACTCACTTAACCCACCCCTAAACCCACAGTCCCTCAATATCGCACACTTACCTGTCCGCTCCCTAACACTAAATCCCTAACTCGATCGCACACTTACCGAGTCCGTCGGGTTCTCACCTTGTCGGTCATCTGCGTTGTCGGTGTTTTCGTCCCGTCGGATTCCGTGTCGGCGGAACGCGTTGTCGGGCATCTAAAGGTGACCCATATATATATATATATATATATATATATATATATATATATATATATTTATACAAGGTGCAAAGTGCAACTCAGTGCAAGAAATACTGAAATAAACTCTGAAAGAAACAGTTACTAACAATATGTAAACAATACTGCAGAATCCTCGGAGGTTTGCAAAAACGAGTACCCACCCTAATAAACTGAGTTAACAGTTTATGAACATGATGGCCTGTGGAAAAAAACTGTTCTTATATCTGCTTGTTTGGGTGTGTATTAATCTATAATGTCTGGCTGATGGTAATAGTTCAAAAAGATGGTGGCCTGGATGTGAAGGGTCAGTAATGATCTTCCCTGTCCTTTTCATGACTCTGGAATAGTATAGGTCCTGCAAACTAGCACCAATGCAATTTTGGCAAAGCTGACTATTCTATGTAACCTATTTTTGCCATAATTAGACAAAGATCCAGACCCCACTTTTATGGATGACCCAAGAACAGACTCAGTGACTGCTGTATAGAACTAAGTCAACAGTTCCTGTGAGAGGTTGAACTTCCTCAGCTGTAGCAGAAAGTACATTTGTTGTTGTGCCTTTTTTATGATGGCCCATACATTGGTCTCCCACTTCAAGTCCTGGGAGATTATAGATCCCAGAAACTTGAAGGATTCCACAACTGACATACTTCAACTTATTTATTTATTTATTTATTTCAGTTTGTTTATCAGGGAAGTCCACTGGGCTATTGGGCCCGTTTTCAGTGGAGGCCCGGGGAGAAAAGCTCCAAAACAAACAAACAAATCAAGACATTTATATATACAGATTATAAAAGTAATTTCAAAGCACATGCAAATCCATGTTCAAATTCTGAATTACAATGATAATTCCAGTAAACAAGTAAAGTCTTAGTCACTCTAAGAAATAAGTATCAGGTGGTTGTAACAGAAGAAACACAACAATTCCACTTTTGTTTTGAGAGGGAGGCAATACTTGGGATAATATTGTTTTACTGTGCTGTTCACTAAGCATAGTGCATTATAGAAAGGAGAACAGGTGCAGAATAGAAGGAGGTTAGTCTAGGGCAAATGGAGTAGAAAGTTTAGGTATTAAAGGCAGAGGAGTGCAGTTGCAAATTCTGTTATGAAAGAGGTAGGAATGAAGCAGAGTTCTGAAGTTGTTTAGGTTGGTACTGGTCCTAAGTGACAAGGGCAGGGCATTCCATTTCTTAGCAAGTGTAAAGGATAAGAGAAGCTGGCCAGCAGGTCGTTGGGGTTTTTGAACTGTGATCAGGTTGTGTTGTGAAGATCTAAGTGGTTGAGAGGGGGTATAAGGGAGCAGGATATTTGTAAGGGCTGGGCAGTTTGAAGGGTATAGTAGTAGCTTGAAGGCTGTGGTGAGCTGGAGGAGGTTAAGTTGATTAGGAAGTTCGAGCCAGTTTAGGGAGTGAAGGGAGGAGCAGTGATGAGAAGAGGATTTGGCGTTAGTGGCAAATCTGGCGATTTTGTTGTAGCATAGCTCAAGTTTGGATGTAAGAGAGGATGAGAGATTAGTTAGCAGGGGGGCACCATATAGGAGGGAAGGAAGGAGGAAGGTAGAAGCAAGGGTTAGTCTAGAGTGAGGAGAGAGGAAGTGGTTGTTTCTATACAACAGACCTAGTTTTATGTGAGTTTTTTTGATATTCAGTTGGATATGTGTATTAAATTTTAGTTGATCGTCGATAGTGACACCAAGAAGTTTGGAGGAGGATACGATTTCGATAGAGGAGTTATTAAGGCTAGTGATTAGGAATGACTGTTTGTCGAGAGAGGAGGATTTAGAGGGAGAGAAAAGGAGTATCTTAGTTTTGTTGGCATTTAGAGAGAAGTGGTTTTGTAGCATCCACTTTTCAGTGGTAGAGAAGGCACTTTGGGTTAGGGCTTGGAGGTCTGTTAGGTTAGAGGCAGAGCAGATTAATGCTGAATCATCAGCGTATTGAACGATTTTAGTGTTGGGGATGGCCTTGTAGAAGTCATTTATGAAGATATTAAATAGTAGTGGACCGAGTATGGAACCTTCAAGTACTCCGGTAGGAGTAGGAAGAAAAGAGGAGGTAGCTTGGCCCCATTTCACTGCTTGAGATCTGTTAGAGAGGTAGCTGGAAAACCAGGAAAGGGATTGTGAGGAAAGGTTGAGATTTGATAAGTGGTTTAGGAGGTGTGTATGTGAGATGGTATCAAAAGCTTTGGATAAATCTAGAAGGACAGTGGATACCATATTACCAGCGCCACGGGCAGAGTTAACTGAGTGTAGGAAGGAGAGAAGGGCAGTGTTAGTACTATGTCCAGGGTGGAAGCCGTGCTGGGTAGGAGAGAGAAGCTGGTGCTTGGTGAGGAAAGGCAGGAGTTGTAGGTGGATACATTTTTCTAGGATTTTAGATATAGGAGAGAGAATGGCAATAGGGCGGAAGTTTGTGACTGAACAGTTTTTGACACCTTTGTGGAGAGGTAGAATGTAAGCAGAACGCCAAAGTTTAGGTACGTAAGATTCAAGTAAAGACCTGTTGATTAGGATGCTGATGGGAAGAGCCACAGCGTCATAGGCAATTTTTAGGAAGGCAGATGGGATGTTATCTGGGGCATTAGAGCAGGGCTTTAAGAAGGAGTTTTTTATTTGGTTGATAGATACAGGTTTTAGTCTGAAAGAGGGTGGTTGAGAACTGTTTAAGGAAGATTGAGTAGTGGCAGGAGATATATGATTGTTGGGAAAAGTTTTAGTTAGCTCAGCAATGGAGAAGGTGAAGAAGGAGTTAAATAGAGAGGCTATTTCGAGGTTGGTTTTGCTGGTATCTGGACAGGGGTTGTTTTTAGTACCAGGTCTGAGGAGAGAATTGATGGAATTCCAGAATTGTTTGGGGTTTCTAGCATGGTTTTCTTGAAGTTGAATGTAATAAGATTTTTTGTCTTTAATGATTTGTTTCTTGCAAAGGTTTCTTAGCTGCTTGTATTTAAGGAGTGATTCAGGTTGTTTTTGTTTGTTGTAGGTTTTCCAGGTTTTATCTCTAAGGAGCATTAACTCTTTTTTATCTTTGGTGAGCCAGGGGGAGGTTTAGCTTTAAGTCTTATAGTTCTGGTAGGGGCTACAGAGTTAAGGACTGTTAAGAATGTTGAATTGAAATAGAGGATGGCTTCGTCTAGTGGTAGAAGTTTTAAAGGGTTCCAATTGATTTGTTTAAGTGAGTCAGAGAAGGAAGTGGGGTTGAAGCTTTAGAGGTTTCGAGTGTGAGTGTAGATGTGGGAGTGGGGGGGGGGAAGTAGCTCGTATGGCAAATGCAGGGAGGTGGTCTCCTAGAGGGTCTGAAGAGGTGTCAGATTTTATGACTTTGTTTGGATGAGATACGAGAATCCAATCAAGTATGGAGCCTGGAGGATTATCTTTATTAGGTCTGGTAATGGAGTTAATGAGTTGGGTGAAATTAAATAGGTTGATGGTGATTGAGGGATTTGGGTTTGAGATTTTGTTCCAGTCTATATTTACATCACCTAAAATAAAGGTTTCAATACTAATATTAGAGGAAGTCCAGGATAGGATGTCCTCCAGAGTATTAGTATTGTTGCCTGGCGGAATGTAAAGACAGATGATGCAGATACTTTTATGGTTGTTCATTTTTAGTATGCCGATTACAAGTTCAGTGTTATTGAATGATGGGATAGGGTTTGGGTAGGGAGTAATGGACAGAAGGCTGGAGTAGATTAAAGCAATGCCTCCACCTCTTTTATTAGGTTGGTCAGATCATAGAGAATGGAATCCTGGGGGTAGGAATTCTGAGTCATGAATGTAAGGTTTTAGCCAGGTTTCAGTGATGGCTGCTATATCAGGAGAGTTATGATAGAGCCAAGCATGGAAGTGGGATAGTTTATTTTTTAGGCTTTGGGCATTGATGGTAAGGAATTTGAGTTGTTTGCTAGAGAATTTTTTGTGGTGATTAGGGGAGATTGTGGGCTGAAAGGTGGGGCCTGGGTTGGGGTGGATGTCTCCTGCTAAGTGAGTGGATATGGGAAGAGTAGGGTTCTGAATAGTTTTATAATTGGAATGAGGTGGGTTGTGGAGATGTGGTTTGTATTTAAACCTGTTTGAGGTTGGAAAAAGCTTAGTTTTTCTGAAGAGTAATGGGTAGGAAGGAATTAAAGAAGCGGATATGTTGTGGTAGTGAGAGATAGGGTGATGTTGGGGAATAAATGGGGGAGTAATTAAGTGGATATCAGTATAGCAAGTGATGTGGTATATGGGAATGAGTAGGAAAAGGAAGCAAAATGGTAGAATGAGTTTGGGAGGAAGGGGTAGCATGATGGAGTAGTTAGAAAGGTAAGTAGAGGTATTTGGGAGGTTGAACAACAAATTAGGGGGTGTGGTTTTGGATAGGAAGGGGAGGGCTTAGGAGTTTGGATTGGTTGGAGGAAAAAGGGGTGGGAGAGGTAGGGCAGAATAAAGCTAGATGTACTGGGGCGGGTGGGAATTGGGGGCAGGGTAGGGGAGCGGAGTGAGCCCGCAGGGCGAATGGAGCGGGTAGAGCCAGGAATGCAGGATGAGAGCAGAAAACCTATCAGAGGACTGATTGAGAAGTATAGCAGGTAAGTACAGGGGACAGGGGATAAGCAGAGAGGAGTGAGCTACAATGTATAAAAAGAAGTGTAGGGACACCGAAAAAGGGAAGGTAAAGCTTTTAAGGTATATTGGAGAAAAAGGAACAACAAAATGTAAGAAGTAGAGGATAATGGGGGGAGGGAGCCACCTTGTTGTCAAGTGCTATAGTGCACCTGTAAATCCCCTAAGGCAGATCCCAAAACAGGGCTAGGTCAAAGAAAAAAGGGAACAGAGGGGAAATGAGAAAAGAAAAATAGTAAGTAGGCTGCTGGATTTCCTGGTAGGGGAGCTTACTGAGCACCTAGTCGGCTTTTAAGTATCTATAGCAACACAGGGGTTTAGTAGCAGAAGTACATACTTTCCTAACACCTTCTAGAGAAAGGCTTAGTTTCTAGTCCCGATACAAGGGTTGAAGCCGTGGAGTTTAGTATGTTGTAGTTTGGGTGTAGGCTATCCAACCAGGAATAGACGCAGGGGGCATTGCAGGGTGGAAAAAAACTGTAGAAGGGGAGAGAAAGCAGAGAAGAAATAACACTTCCCTCTGTCTGCAAACTTTGACAGATTTTTGGGAAATGATTTATTACTGGCATAGATCTGGGATGGCACAAAATCCAACATATAGAAGCTGACGGAAGGAAAATAGAAGAGAATGAACAATAATACAGAAAACAAAGTTTTACCACTCACTCCTGAAGATCATAGTTTGAAGGAATAAAAAAAATAAAGTGCTCACCTCTGTGAATGACTTTTGAGACTGTAAAGTTAAGACATTCTCTGGTCTTGTGAAACTTCCTGGTCTGTGCTTTCCAGCTGTCCTTGTTTCTTGGAGACTTGAATAGACATCAGCTTTCAAAACAAGAAAGGAAATGAAACACTTGAATAATGGGTGTTAGAATATAAATTCTGATTTAATCTTGTTACAGTGCTTGTTTCTAGAAATGTCTAGTGTAATACAGACCTACATGTATTAGGAATCAAATCTAATAACATTGGTATATGCTATATTTTTCTCTGTTGGTAAATCTAGTCCTGTATGGATATATATGTATCAAGCCTCAGAAAATATTATTTGTTATATTACATTTGCATACAATTAGAAAAGGCTGTGTAGTCATTCATTACAAGGATTTACCATAAGTGACATGATAAAATGTGTATCAGATTCTTAATGGGGGATAAATTGCAATACTTCTGCAAAAATATTTACTTCAAGCGTTTCTTTTTATTTAACCACCCATGATGTATGTAAGTTTTCACCTCCTTCCTAAAATATTTCCTCTTTGAATTTTGTTTTGCATATTCACCCCTCCTTCCACAGGATTGGATTACTGCATAGAGGTAATACCAGCACAAATATCTCCAAACATTTATCACGGGGCCTGTCAGTGAATGTGTGTGCGTGCATGCGTGCATGTGTGTGTGTGTGTGTGTGTGTGTGTGTGTGTGTGTGTGTGTGTGTGTGTGTGCGCACGTGTGTGAATGTGTGCAGGTGTATACTGCACATGCTTAAGAAAGTGTTGCAAAGGCAGTCATTACTGAAATGTCACATTCATAAGTTCTGAGGCTGGTAACAACTTACTCATTAATTTGTATGCTGTACACCTAAACTTGATCCACAAAGCCTCCACCTGTAAGTTATTTAAGAAGACCAAAACTCCCACATTACCACTGAAAAATAAGCACTAGAATCTATTTTTTTTTTTTGGACATCTGGGCTATATGATAAAATGGAATCCTTGGTATGAATAATGAGCAAGCTTCCCACATTGCCCTTGTAGCTAAGTCCCCACCCCAAACTTCAACCATTTTCACTGGTTATTCTGACTCTAAGAACGCTCTCATTTTTGAAGCACAGAGGCAAAGCTTTTTCAATGACTTCTCACACAGCATGTGCAACCAAGCAATTAAAGGGTTCTGCTAGGTCCTTTTCTGAAGTCAAGGCCTAGAAATTTCAGGCTAAGAGTGCAACTCCAAATGAAAAATAAGCTACCAGTCAACTGTACTACACACACACCCACACACACACACACACACACACACACACACACACACATATATATATATATATATATATATATATATATATATATAGATAGATAGATAGATATAAAGATATATATGTCTATAGATATATACTAACTCCAAGATCACACTACAGTGGGGAAAGGGTAACTTCCTCAGTCCTCACTGTACTGTGATCAACATACAAAATCTTCAACTTTTTGAAAACTCAATCATATGGTCTCTACCATATGAAGTTCGACTTTCTGAAAAGTCATTCTTCTGAGAGGGACCCCGTAGAACATGTGTTTGGAAAATTAAAGGTTTGCTTCACTGCCTGAACACATCAGATAATGTGATACAATATACACCAGAGACCTACACCAAAATCTCTGTGGTGTCGTTCATATTGAATAACATGGCATTGTGAAAACATTTACTGCAGCAGCAAGAAAACATACCAGCAAGTCCTAGCAGGGCAGTAAGATCAGCACTTAAACAAAAGTCCATACAATCTGGAGATAAAGAGACAGGACAACATGTGAGGTGGAGGTGGGTGCAATCCATTGTAGAACTAGTGAAGAGGTGATGTCTGATTCACAACTATGGCCATTACAAAGACAATACATGCATTATCACATCCAACCTAAGCAAAGAAGTACATGTACTGGTCAATCTGTGCATCAGACATAACCATACCCATGCAAATTTTGTGGTGGTCATGGCAGTCATCATCACCACCTGCACAGGTTGTTGGGCAGACACAGTCACAGCTGACTGCAACAATATTACATGGGGCAGAGTCAAAGGAAGTACATGTGGTACCACTCATTGTCCTAGGAGGTTGTGAGGAGTCAGAGACTCACATACGGAAGTAATGGAGCTGAGCTGCTCTCTAGGGATCACAGTCTGTGGTCACTATGGTGGGCTGTAGTTTCAGGACTTAATGTGGTCCGTGACAGGTAGGATATACAACTACAGGTTTAAGTGCATGCACTGTAATGGGACACCCCATGATGGAAACTTACAGAACTTTGTTATCCGTGATGTAGACAATGGCCATCAGGAAATGTGGTGCTGCATTTGTTCACACATGACAATGAAATAGTAGAACTAAAGGAATGATTGTAATAAGCCTGGTGAGGGGTATCAAGTTATGAGCCCAAGGAACATCACCATCCCCAACAAATGAGACCACCAGCAGACAAGTGTGACAGGCTACATGACCATAGCTGAAAGTGAAACCTTTTCAGCAGCAGTCTGTATAATATATAGAGGGCTTACATGTGATCAAACACCACAAATCTGGACCCTCCAATCACCACAATCCACATGGCCTACAGAGGTAGACTGAAAGGCAATTTGAATGTATCTCAGTAAAGCCCTCTTAGAGGCCACATTTCAACCCGAGGATCTATGCAGTAATGTCTGCTCCCTGTTACTATATGCCATGTCATTCTACAAGTGCAGCACATCATCCTACACACAGTGCAGCTCTGTATGCTCCCTCCCCTATACACCATATCACTGTGCAAGTACTGCACATCATCTTACACACCATGCAGCACTGTCTGTTCCCTGTCCCTATACTCCATGTCACTGTGCAGGTGCTAGATGTCATTCTACACACAATGCATCACAGGCCTGCTCCCTGTCACTATATTCCATGTCACTGTAGAGGTACTGCAGTTCATCCTATACACCATCGAGCATTGTCTGTTCACTGTCCCTGTACTCCATGTCACTCTGCAGGTGTTGCACATCCTACTCCATAGAATACAGCTCTGTCTGCTCATTGTCCCTATACTTCATATCACTATGTTGGTACTGCATATCATCATACACACCATACAACAATGTCTGCTCACAGTCCCTGTATCCCATGTCACTGTACAGGTACTGCAGGTCATTCTACAGACCATGCAGCACTTCCTGCTCCTTGTCCATATACTCCATGTCACCCTGCAGATGCTGCACATCATTCTACACAAAATGCAGCACTGTCTGCTCCCTATCCTTAAAGTCCACTTCACTGTGGAGGTCCTGCATATTATCCTATACATCATGCAGCACTGTCTGCTCCCTGTCCCTTTCCTCCATGTCACTGTGAAGGTGCTGCATGTCATCCTACACACAAGGCTGCACTGTCTGTTCCCTGTCTCTATACTCCATGTCACTATGCAGCTGCATCACATCATCCTTCACACATTGCACCACTGTCTGCTCCTAGTTCTTATACTCCATGTCACTGTGCAGGCACTGAAGACCATCTTACATGCAATGCTGCACTGTCTGCTCCCTGACCCTAAACTCCATGTTACTGTGCAGGGGTCTATATTAAAAGCACGAAGATGTACTTACCTGAATACATAAACGCCGACACATATTCTGCGAACCGCGAATACACCAAATGCCCTAAACTGCGAAATTCAAAAACAGGAACCATCATAGTTGTCCCACCCCACTGCCTGCTACATACTACCTATCCAAACAAATTAAATAGACTATATACATACACTAGCCAAAACCCTACATCTAACCCTAAACTAAACCCTACTTCTAACCCTACACTAAATCTTGCATATACCACCATGTATGCACTTACCTTAACTCGCACCCTAACCCTAAGGTCTGTAACTATCGCACACTTACCTTAAGAAGCTATCCCCAAACAAACTAAATAATCCACACACATACACTTAACAAAACCCTACTTCTAACCCTACACTAAATCTCACATACTTTACCATCTATGCACTTACCTTAACCTGCACCCTAACCCTAAGGTCCGTAACTATCGTACACTTACCTTACAGAGCTATACCGCAGAAGGGCCAACGATGACGATTTAACATTTTGGATTTCGCGCTTCAGGACGATCTATGTTTTCGTGGTTTGATGAAGATTTGTCAGTGTTTATGTATTCAGGTAAGTGCACCTTCGAGCTTCTAATATAGACCCCTGTACAGGTACTACATATTATTCTAAACACAATGCAGCACTGTCTGCTCCCTGTCCTATACCACATATCACTGTGTAGGTGCTGCATATCATCCTAACCACAATGCAACACTGTCTTCTCCCTGTTCCTATACTCTATGTCACTATAGAGGTACTGCAGTTCATCCTACACACCATAGAGCACTGTCTGCTCACTGTCCCTATACTCCTTGTCACTCTGCAGGTGTTGCACATCCTACTCCACAGAACACAGATCTGTCTGCTCATTGTCCCTATACTCCATGTCACTGAGCAGGTGCTTCACGTTATCCTACACACCATACAGCACAGTCTGCTGCCAGTTCCTGTAACCCATGTCACTAGACAGTGCTGCAGGTAATTTTACAGACCATGAAGCACTTCCTGCTCCCTGTACCTATACTCCATGTCACCCTGTAGGTGCTGCACATCATTGTACACAAAATGCAACACTGTCTCCTTCCTATCCTTAAAGTCCACTTCACCATGGAGGTCCTGCACATTACCCTACACATCATGCAGCACTGTCTGCTCCCTGTCACTTTTCTCCATGTCACTGTGAAGGTGCTGCATGTCATCCTATGCACAATGCAACACTGTTGGTTCCCTGTCCCTATACACCATTTCTCTGTGCAGGTGTTGGATGTCCTTCTACACACAATGCAGCACTGTCTGCTCCCTGTCACTATACTCCATATCACTGTGCAGGTACTGCAGTTAATCCTACATACCATGCAGCACTGTCTACTCCCTGTCCCTGTAGTCCATGTCACTATGCTGGTGCTGCATATCATCCTACACA
Organism: Protopterus annectens; assembly: GCF_019279795.1. Taxonomy (NCBI): domain Eukaryota; kingdom Metazoa; phylum Chordata; order Ceratodontiformes; family Protopteridae; genus Protopterus; species Protopterus annectens. The sequence continues at coordinate 48,602,630 of NC_056750.1, forward strand.
ACATGCAGCATTGTCCGCTCCCTGTCCCTAAACGTCATGTCACTGTGCAGGTGCTGCAATCATCCTACACACAACACAGCACTGTCTGTTTCCTGACCATATACTCCATGTCACTGTGCAGGTGCTGCACATCATCCTACACACAATGCAGCACTGTCTGCTCCCTGTCACTAAACTCCATTTCACTGTGCAGGTGCTGCAATCATCCTGCACACAACACAGCACTATCTTCTCCCTGTTATTATACTCCATGTCACTATGCAGGTGTGGCACATCATCCTACACACAGTGCAGCACTGTCTGCTTTCTGTTCTTATACTCCATGTCACTGTGCAGATGATTTTTTATCACCTTACACACAATCCAGCATTGTCTACTCCCTGTCCCTATACTCAGTGTCACTGTGCAGGTGCTGCACATCATCCTGCACAGCATGCAGCACTGTCCACCTACTGTCCCTATACTCCATGTTACAGTGCAGGTGCTGCATTTCATCCTACAGACCATGCAGCACTGCCTGCTCCCTGTCCTTATACGCCAGTTCACTTTGAAGTGCTTTACATCATCACAGACACACAATGCAGCATTGTCTGTTCTCTATCCTTAAAGTCCATATCATTGTGAAGGTCCTGCACATTATCCTACACATCATTCAGCACTGTCTGCTCATTGTCTCTTTAACCCATGTCACTGTGCAGGTGCTGCAGGTCACCATACAGACCATGCAACACTGCCTGCTCCCTGTCCCTATACTCCATGTCACTGTGTAGGTGCTGCACATCATCACAGACACACAATGCACCTTAAAGTCCATGTCACTGTGCAGGTCATGCACATTATCCTACACATCATGCAGCTATGTCTGCTTCCTGTCCCTTTAGTCCATGTCACTGTGCAGGCACTGCAGGCCATCCTACACAAACTGCAGTATTGTCTGCCCCTTGACCCTACACTCCATGCCAATGTGCAGGTGCTGCAACTCATCCTGCACACATTGCATCAATGTCTGATCCCTGTTCCTATACTCCATGTCACTGTGCAAGCATTACAGGCCATCTTACACACAATGCAATGCTGTCTACTCCCTGACCCTAAACTCCATGTCACTGTGCAGGTACTACACATCACCCTACACATAATGCAGCACTGTCTGCTCCCAGTCCCTGTACTCCATGTCACTGTGCAGGTGCTGCACCTCATCCTACCCACAATGCAGCACTGTCTGCTCCCTGCCCCTGTACACCATGTCACTGTGCAGGTGCTACACATCAACCTACATGCAGTGCAGCAGTGTCTGCTCCTTCCCACTATACTCCATGTCAGTGTGCAGATATTGCATATCATCAGGTCAGCTACAAAGCATGCTCTCAATGTCTACAGTGCTGTTGGTAGCAGCTGCCATGTCTGGATCATTCTCATACACATCTGTTTATTTCCAGATCAGTGACTGATATAGAGTCATTGCATTGCCACAAACCCACCACACATCTCCCCTATGGTGGATATGTATACTTCCGGGCCAGTGTGACTGTTAGAAGCTGGGAGCTCTGAGTACTCATGGGGTGCTCCCCCCCCCACAGTAGGCTGAGATGAAGGTGAGGCCTCCCTCAGCTTTGTTCCATTGAAATGTGTCATGCACGCATTGTTATCCTCAAACAAAGTGTTATGCTGACTTTAGGCATTTCTCTCCTGTTGTGCTTGTACCCTATAAGTACAACCCATGAAAGCATGAATGCATGAAACTGTGGAGAGCAGAAACACATATGCCTATACCCCTCTGTCACATGCATAATTGTAGACAACACTACATGCCTGTAGCATGTGGAGATATGCATGCCTTGACATGTGTGTTCTTGCAGCTGCAATCCAGAGGTACCTGTATGGACAGATATGCAGAATTTCCTTGTCTGCACATGCATAAATACCTTATGAACTTGTACTGGGAAGTATTAACCTGGTACATCCCCTACTTCCACTTGTGTGGTCATTGTTAGCTCATTTCCTATGCCCTCCTCAGTTTGGGACACCAGGAATTCCTCCATCGTTGTGAGATGCTTCTAAGTTGGTGATTTTCCTTCTGTATTGGACATGGCCTCAGCAATATTCCATGCCTTGTCCTTTGCACATACCATCTTGAAGGTTAACATTCACTAGACTTGCTGCAGAGACCCATTATGGCCACCCATAGCATTCATACCCTGCAAGACTCCCTGTCACATGTGGTCTTGATACATCTTGTCTGTGGGATCCTTGCTCAGGATTCTCTTGTCATGCATGTGAGGGGCCTGCAGTAACACCTCTAGCTACTGGCCTGTGAAGTTAACTCCTGATTCTCTTAGGGCCCATACTAAGCTCTGTATACTTCTGGGCTACACATGTCAATGAATGGGTATCGCGCCCAGTCTGTGGAGTCATCCACCTACGTCTACTGATCAAAACTGACTAATTGCTAGCACAGCCTGTGTGAAAGTCAAAGAGATTTAAAAAATGCTGCTACCCCACTGTGCCTTTTTTCAGGCAGGGTACAGCTAATGAACCTCCTGACATAACATCCAAAACAAACTACCCACTGGACCATATCAAGGTAGCTCTACTTAAGTCTAGAAGACTAAATAATAAATTGGCAGACCTTCTTTCATTTGAAACACATCTATGTAGGCGTTGTTATAGAAACCTGATTTAAGCGTCCAAAGACCATTCCCTCAAGTGCCTGTATTTTGTGCCTATTACTTGTTTAGACCTGATGGAAACTGTGATGATGTATCCATATTTGTTAGAGACCAAATTACCTTGAGACAGATATGTGGAGGCTCAAAAGTAGAGCTTATTAAGATTTAAATCATACTAAACAAAATTAGCTATCAGAACATAATATGCCACATGACCCCTCTATGTCTCTAGAAAATCATATAACATTCCTAAATATTCTTGATGAACTCCCTATAAGCAAGAATGCTGTTACTGTAGGTGATTTTAACTACCCAGTGATAAGTTGGGGGACCAATACCACTAACATAGCTTATGCACAAAAATTATTAGATCATATAAACAAAAACTCACTGGACAAAATTATTAAGGAACTCTCCAGGGGGCAGAATATACCTGAACTGGTCCTAACAGATTTAGTATCTGTATGTATCACTATGAAGGTGACCCCACACTGGTTAAGTCAGACCACAAACAGTAACCTTCTCAATCAAAATATCCAAACCATCAGAAGCAAATGTCACAGAATTTAAAAACTTCAGTAGTACTAATGTCCAAAAATTCTATGACAAAGACTCCAATTTGAATATTTCAATGTCACCCAAACTGCCGATACTGCAAAGTGTTTTGCAGAGAATTTCAATTCTAGACAAATGTATTTACTCAGCAGTCCCAACTAAATCAAGAAAATAAAGATGTTTAAAAGCAAACCAGTGTGGTGGTCCACAAGCATTAGTAAACTATATAACAAAAGAAAGAATCTCAACCTATATAGCAGAACAAAAGACCCCTAAATTAAGAAGAACATCAAACAGCTATCTACAAAATGAAAAAAGGATATAAAAAATGTAGGCATTACATGTAAGACTAGCTATAGAAGTCAAAGAAAACTACAAATCCTTCTTTAGTTGTGTCAGAAAAATAAGGAATAATGCTCACCGGAGCTTATTAATAATGGTGCTATCTGCTCGATCTGGTGGATATTGCCAACATAATGGCAAATACATTTAGTGCCAACTTCACCCCAGCAACATCTGTTCCAAGTTCACTTATCCCAGACTGAATCAAGACACCAACCATCATGAAAGAATATGTACTCTCCGAAATAAAGAAATTCTCTTCCATGAGGCCAGACAGGATACCCAGTTGCCTAATAATTAGCACTAGACAAGCACTGATGAATCTACTTCTCGATCTGTTTAACTTGAACCTAGCAACTGGTTTTGTCCCACAAGTATGGGACAAAGCTGTTGTTATGCCATTCCACAAGGGTGTCCCAAGACTAACACTAAGAATTAAAACCTATCAGTCTAACGAGTGTTATATGCAAAGCCATGGGACATATCATAACTGGCCTAATTAACTATGATATCAAAAATCTTAACAGACTCAAATCCCAGCTGTTTGGCTTTTGCAAGAGTAGACCTTGTCTGACAAATTTAGCAAAATTCTTTTACAGGGTTACTCAGGCCATAGGCTGCAGATAAGCTGTTTACACAATAAGTTATTTGATAACATACTACAGGCTAATAGATTAAACAAAGCTACAAAGTGACTTGTATGTGGTTAGATGGATAGCCATCTGGCTTACGGACAGGACTCACACAATTAACAGCACTCCAACCCATGCTTACATTTGCAAATAGCTGGTGTACAAAAATGGGCTCAAGGTCAACACTAAAAAGTGTAACATTGTAGCATTCAATAAGCTTATAGTATACATAAAGCAACACTTCAAAATGAAAAGGTAGTGAGAGAGCAGAATACGTGGGTGGATAGCACCCTCACATTGCGATGGTGGTTAGGAAATCCTTTTACATTGCACAAGTCATAACAAAGGTATTTCCTATAGATCAAAAGAAGTCCTTTCTTGTTTGTATTCCAAACTGATTAGACCCATCATTGAATATAACACCCCCATTTGGGAAGCACATTATTAAGCATATCAAGCAACTGGAAAGACCTCAGAGGTTTTTAAGAGAAAAGATTTTGGGTTTAAAAGTCCTGAATTACAAGGAGAGACTTGAGGCTTTATCTCTATATTCAAGTATCATAGAGAGTCCTTAGGGGTGATCTGTGCCTTGTTTAGAGGGGTATAAGCGATCCAATAGTCTAAGAAACTCATATCTCCATAAATCTAACAGTCCAGCTAACAATAGGGCCCGTGACCTAAATCTACTCCAACAAATAAATAAGACAAGGTGAAGGGATATATTTCAGACTCAGGTCCTACCTCTACTAAGTTAAACAGTATGACATGTTGTTTGTCTTTAAAATGGAGCTGGTCAAATGAATGGATATTCATATAATCACCCCTGGTATGACTGGCCTGCTCTCCTTGAAAAGAGATGCAAGGCCTAAGGATGTATACTGACACAAAGTAGTGATGGCCTCATGGCTCTGGGGCCTTGTAACTCCTATGACCTTATTCCTATGAATCTGATGCAGTATAAATAAGATACATGTTTACATTGTTATGTAGTGAGATTAGTGCAATACTAAGACTGAGAATAAAAACAAACACATTTATAAGTGAGCATACCATGTTAACATTTGATATTTAGACTACATACTATGAACTGTATATTGCAAGGCCTTTTATCTTGCCTCCCTTTTATGATATGTTACCATGCCTACCCCTATGTGCAGGGTACTCATGTCCCCAGTGTCTTGTCCTGCTCAAAGTGACCAGTGGCGACCTGAGTCTGAACCACCACAACAGTTGACATTACAGTGCTATGTCATTGTGTTGTGTTTTCACACACACACACACACACACACACACACACACACACACACACACACACACACACACACACACACACACACACACACACTACGGAGGTATCTCACTCTTATTGCTGTCCATCACAGTTGTTAATTACATTGCTAAGGTACAGTTCCAGGCAGGTTTTCTTCCTTTTGACTTTTTCTATTCACTATCATAGAGTTACTATGTAAAGTCCTACAATCCAAAATATTTTCAACTGTAAGCATTCTCACCCTAAATGCTGGTCAGTCTTTGTATTCTGCTAATAAAGGCTTCATAGTACAACTTTTATGCTAATGAAGCACTTCAGCCACAAAGTGTTTGAATATCATTTTGGACAATGTACTATGCAGCCCAGCTGGTGCTAGTCACACTTTGCACAGCTGTAGGGAAGCAGGCAACCTGCATGCTTTTATACACTACCTGTGTACACCTGTACAGAAACTTGGTAGTGCCCTATCGCTGCTCTATGTTTTTCGCCATGTTATGTATGAGCATGTGTCCATTTGAACAGAAGTACCATTTTTTGCGTGAATCTGTATAGTGCTCATATTTTCCTGAGGGCATGTGTATTGCACGGCTCCTGTACAGTGTGCCATGGAAAGAAAGATATCAACTGTTCTTCATAATATTGATTTTTCTGACTACCTACTGTTCATAGGTTCATAGATAAGTACTAGGCAATCAGACTCCAAATAATTGCAAGCTGAGAAAATAACCCATATTAAATGTAAGTCCCTACAGACTTAGAGGGCAGTAGAAGATAGATCTAGGGAGAATTTGAGGCTGCTCATCCAATTATCTAGATTTGCTTTAAAGATGGCAAGGGTGCTATTATGCTTGACTTGTAGTGGAGCTTTGCTCTAGAGGTCATGGGTACATTAGAATATGAATCTATCACTCTAATGTATCTTATTTATTTGGTGATAAAGATTTAGTTCTCTTTACATGAGAACTGAGGAACAATTGGTTTTGTAAAGGAATAGAAATTCAAGTAGGGTTGGATCTTTAATGGCTTGAGAAGCTAGACACAGATCCCCATGGAGGAGTCTCTAAAAAAGTGTACACAGAAGGGGCTATCATTCTGTCCTGATAACTAATAATTTTGAGGTCACTGTTCTGATGTTTCTCAAGCCGAGTTTTACATCTAGACAAATAAATACCAAAAGGAACATTATCTTTATTTGTGATTTATTTATTTACATTTCTTTACCAGGAAAGTCTGACTGGGATTGCATGCCCATTTTTAGCAAAGGTCTGGAGAGAGAAGATCATATCATAGACATATTAACAGAGTACAAAAGCAAAAGTATTTACACACTTTTACAAAGATCAGATATTTTTACAAAGTTTAGAAAGGAGGATATTCAATAATGAGTCGGATGATATATGAGTAAAAGAGAATTAGAACTTCTTTGGATCTAGACGAGATTTCAAACTGCTGCAGATACAGGATGGTTAAACAATAAGGGATTATTGACAAGAGTGGCTAGATCTCTTATGTCAGTGTCTGAATGGAGGGGGTATGTCACCTATATAGTATGGGAAAATGTTTTGTTTGCCAAAATTAACTATACTACATTTATTCACATTTAATTTTAGTCCATTGTCCTTGCACCAGTTGTTAACATGGTCTAGCCCATGTTGGACCAACTGTGAGTCAATGGAAGATGGGATAACAACACCGAGCTTATAGTCATCTGTGCACTTAGATAAACATAGACCAGGAGTGTTGGCCTGAAGGTCTAAGAAATAGATGCCATACAGGAGCGGATCTTACACTGAGCCCTGTGTCTGTGGTGATATGACAGCCCCTGTGCAAGGTTGTGCTTGACATGAGCTTGTCACATAATCAGATGAGCAGTTTTACTATCAGATACTAAAGTAACCTGTGGCAATGCCACACTGAGCTGCTTCAAGAGTGGTCGGCAGAGTTTAGAGTGAAAGAGATGGACATATGTTGCAACAATCTTTTCCGTCTGTTATTGTACTGCTCAGTATACCTGTATTCTGAGTTGTGCATGCTTTCTTTTACAGTAGCTGAGGAGTGAAAGAAGCAGGATGTCACAGAGGTGGGAGCAACTCTATCAGTGAAGGGGGTATGTCACGTGTGGCACTCCACTGTGTAACTGCCATTGTATGAGTTCCATTTGTGCATGTATTAATGTATTCTTGCAGATGGGTTGTGGTTGTGGAATGCTAATGGTCATCTCTGCATCAGCTGGATGACCAGTGATCACCAGGACTATTCCTTACTGTGGGGATGTAAGTCACTCTACTGAAGGTGGCCTACAGGCATCACTGGTAGCCTCTATGGTTACTACTCAATAGTAGCATGCAGACACATCTTCTTACAGTGGCTGACAGTTGTCTGCTATCATCTCAGTGTCAATAATGGAGGCAAGTGCCATCTGAGGTGTAACGACAACTGGATGCCTGTCTTGCCACTGTGGAAGCATAACTTATCAAGTTGCATGACCAGCTAGTCCTGTCACCAGCCCCCCATAGGCACATTCTGCCTTTGACATCAGTCAGAGAGGTGAGTGATGGAAAGGTGTTGCAGGGCTGTCATCTTGCTGTGTACCTATTCTACCCTTATCAAGGTATTGCCTTCTTTATTGTGTCATTCCTCATACTTTATTTATTTTCTAATCTTCTTCACTATCAGTAGTCCATCCCCTGGCAATTGGTGTCCACCTAGTGTCACCCTCACCATTTGTGTATACACCATCCATGTCTATCTGTTAGTTTGATTGTGTCTTATGTGTTTTTCTCTGCCTCAGTTACCTTAACTTTTCCCTCTATCTTTTCCCAACCATTTGTTTTTTCCTATTCAACCAATCCTTTTTTTTAGATGTTGAAGGTGGGGTCCTCTACCCCACAAAAAAAAAAAAAAAAGATTGCCCCTCTAACCTGTCATTCAGTATGGTTACCATTACATGTTTTTCACTGCTTGATATATTCCCAATCCATATTTTTATATCTAACTCTTTTCTTTCCCATTTTATTGGTGAAATGGGTTGGTTCTTTGTTGAGCTGATCCTCTGCAGATTTTCTGGAGTGGCAACTATGTAGTGCTTCATCATACTCATGGACATGCAGGAACTGCACTGCACTAGCGTTCTTTGGTGTTGGTATCTACCATTATCGGTCATGCCCCCTTTTGTAGTGCCAACCATCTAATATGGCAGCTTAGAGCTGCTCTTCCTTGTAATGTGGTAGCTGTATTTTACTATACAGCCTTTTTCCTTGGTAACTAACTGCTCACCTTAATACTTATTTAATTGGTTTTAGGTCATTTTCTGCTGCATAGCCTCACAATGATTGTCTGTGGATCATAGACTTTATCTGTCTTTGAGTATGGATTTTTAAATCATGTAGACAATTCAAAGGCAATTAAAAAAGGCTATGTTAGAATGGATCTATAACATTACATTGAAGTGCAAAAGCAGCAACACAATTTGTGGATACTTGCATACTTTCGAATCTATGACCTAGCTTAGCATTTACTCTATCCCTAATCCGCAGATACCCACATACACGCACTCACTCCCTACTGTAAACTCAGCAGCCATTTACCTACCTTCCTAAATCTTATTTCCTCTTTGCAATGCACACATGATCACACATCCCCTTGAGCAAAAATCCACTCTATCTAATATACACACACACACTACACTTTGTTGACAAAATTACTAGTTAACAGTGTCAGTGGTCCATTATAACACTCAGTGTGATCTGTATGCAAATGTACTCAAACACAGCACAGGCAGTTATGCAGTTGTTTCATACAAATCTTAACTACCAAGGTATACAGTATGTGAAAACTGAAATGTTTACCAAGTAGGCCTTGACTTGCAGATGAGCTGACATGTGTCTGTAAAAAGAAATAAAAAAATAAATATGTTATGCAATATGGTCACTGAATTACATTATATATGAAAAAAAGAAAAAAATAAGTACCTTATGCATTGTGCTTACTGGCTTACATTATATAAAAATGGTGTACATCTGGTTCTTTAATAAACAGAAAAGGTCAAGACATTTTTATGTGTATTTACTGGCTTATGTTGTAGTTGGGGCAAGTAGTGGTAGTTATTTTATTTAGTAACTGTCATATCCAGTAAGGAAAAGCTCATTCAAAATGTAGGCTGGGCATGAAAAGGTTACATTTGTTGTAAAAATGCAAACAGAGTGATCTAGGTTGAAGTTATTTGTATCACAAGGAAACAGAAAAGGCAAGTCCAATACTCACAACCAATGAGCCAACTAGGCTGGAAGACAGCAATAAAGGCAAACGCAGTTCCCTGTTGAAATCTTTAATGCAGTATACACGACAAGTGCACAACTAAATACACCACATGGAAACGATCCACACAAAAAATAAAAACGATCCACACAAAAAGTAGAACTCACTGATGTTAAGCGCTTTCATCTGCCGATTGCAGACTTCATCAGAACATAATCAAGTGCTACTGTCTGTTCCTTTTAAACAATATTTGGCGCCAAAACTGAAACAAGTACTTAAAGGCACATCACTGTATATATGAAACATCGTATTCTATATACTATACTGTATGGTAATGTATAAATAAAAATAAGAATACATGAATAATAAAGCAATGCAATGGATATTCTGAACCAACTATTCTCCCTACTATATGAAACATGTACATAATAAATATTTTATATTTTACATATATTTTATAAATAATATTTAAATATTTTATAAATATTTCCTATAAATAATCTAATAATCTAAAAGGGCATGAAATATAATCTTTATGTAAATATATATAATAATAAAATAATAATATATATACAGATAAAATATGTAACCACCATAATATATCAAAAATACTAAACACATATTCTACAATAAATATATATGTCTGTAAAATATGTCACATTTTAAGGAATGGTTTAATACTAATAAAGTCATTTAATCCTGGGGTTCTGGTGGCATCTACTAAGATCTGCCACTTACTCTCCCTACATGCAAGTTTGGTTTTCCAATCTCCCCCTAATGGATTACTAAATTCTTGATCAATTATAGTAAAAGTGAAAACATGTTGTTCACCTGCATCTTTGATGTGTCTATATAAGGCATTTTTAGGGTCCTTTATTTTAATCTTGTAATAGTGTTCATATATCCGCTTCTTCAATTGCCTCTCTGTCTTTCCGATATAGAAAGCGGGGCATAAATCACATTTAGCTAAATACACCACCTGTTTTGTGTAACAATACCCTCCCTTGCTCTTGATTTTGGTATGATTCACATCTCCCAATGTAATATCAGATGAAGTATTAATATATTTACATTGTTTACAGTATCCACATTTCTTAGTATGTGTTCGTGTGTCCTTCTTGTTGACTTCATAATTACCTGTCTTCTCTAATAATTTCTTAATATTCGGAGCTGTCCTATACACTATAATCGGATACTGACCCAACTTTTCTCTACTACCATCTGTAACAGTTATTATATCCCAATATCTGTTCACTATATCCTTAATATGATTGACATAGGGGGAATAAGTTAATACGCACACTCTACCTTCTCTAAATTTATTTTCTGTTTGTACTTTTTGTGTACTATCATATTTACCCAATAAAGGTATGTATTTTTGATCCCACTGGGAACTAACATATTTAATGGTGTCATCCAATAAATCTTTCGGATAGCCCCTATTCTTAAATAATAGTAGAGAAAAGTTGGGTCAGTATCCGATTATAGTGTATAGGACAGCTCCGAATATTAAGAAATTATTAGAGAAGACAGATAATTATGAAGTCAACAAGAAGGACACACGAACACATACTAAGAAATGTGGATACTGTAAACAATGTAAATATATTAATACTTCATCTGATATTACATTGGGAGATGTGAATCATACCAAAATCAAGAGCAAGGGAGGGTATTGTTACACAAAACAGGTGGTGTATTTAGCTAAATGTGATTTATGCCCCGCTTTCTATATCGGAAAGACAGAGAGGCAATTGAAGAAGCGGATATATGAACACTATTACAAGATCAAAATAAAGGACCCTAAAAATGCCTTATATAGACACATCAAAGATGCAGGTGAACAACATGTTTTCACTTTTACTATAATCGATCAAGAATTTAGTAATCCATTAGGGGGAGATTGGAAAACCAAACTTGCATGTAGGGAGAGTAAGTGGCAGATCTTAGTAGATGCCACCAGAACCCCAGGATTAATTGACTTTATTAGTATTAAACCATTCCTTAAAATGTGACATATTTTACAGACATATATATTTATTGTAGAATATGTGTTTAGTATTTTTGATATATTATGGTGGTTACATATTTTATCTGTATATATATTATTATTTTATTATTATATATATTTACATAAAGATTATATTTCATGCCCTTTTAGATTATTAGATTATTTATAGGAAATATTTATAAAATATTTAAATATTATTTATAAAATATATATAAAATATAAAATATTTATTATGTACATGTTTCATATAGTAGGGAGAATAGTTGGTTCAGAATATCCATTGCATTGCTTTATTATTCATGCATTCTTATTTTTATTTATACATTACCATACAGTATAGTATATAGAATACGATGTTTCATATATACAGTGATGTGCCTTTAAGTACTTGTTTCAGTTTTGGCGCCAAATATTGTTTAAAAGGAACAGACAGTAGCACTTGATTATGTTCTGATGAAGTCTGCAATCGTCAGATGAAAGCGCTTAACATCAGTGAGTTCTACTTTTTGTGTGGATTGTTTTTATTTTTTGTGTGGATCGTTTCCATGTGGTGTATTTAGTCGTGCACTTGTCGTGTATACTGCATTAAAGATTTCAACAGGGAACTGCGTTTGCCTTTATTGCTGTCTTCCAGCCTAGTTGGCTCATTGGTTATTTGTATCACAAGGATTGTAGAAGTACCATCATACTGTTTGTAACAAAGGGATTAACAACAAATTAATGAATTAATTAATTTACAAAACAGTGCAACATTGCGTCACACAGCTTAGTACGGTGTAACATGCATAGCACAATACAGCTAAATGATGTTCAGCTCAGTATGGTTTGATATAATACAGTTTTATTCCTTGCCAGGCTTAAGATCTTCTTTCAAGAAGAACCAAGAACTTTCAACACCCTTGAAAAAGCTATTTCCAATATTGAAAAAAAGTCTCTTCTCTTAAAGATATACTTGTTCTTTAATGTATCTCAAACAACAAGAAGTCATCATCTAAAAAATGAAGGACAAATACCTTTCTTATCTATTTCCTGATTTGTTTCTTGGTCCATAAAGTATTAAATACAACAAAAGAAAGTGGCCATGTGTATAAAATAGTACCTAACATAAGTAACATTTTCCTTTAAAAACAGCAAAGGAAGATAAGATAGCCTAATTTAATTAATCTCTAACAATCATTTAGGAAACTATTATAGAATGATAATATTTACAAATTCTAAATGACTATCTTCTTGAATTTCATTCAAAAGTGTATTTAACTAGTGGAAAATGCAAAATTTGTTTATAAATACAGCCACATATCATGCAAAAGGTTTTCATTCAACAATTGCTATCCATATTATTTGTATTTAGTAACTCATTCATTTGCCAAATCTTTTAAATAACTATATATTACTTTATACTATTATTTTTTTAATGTAATTAATTATCACAGTTTCTTTAAGTTTAAAAGTAAACAGTGCCATTGAGCTAGGAACACGCTGCATTTGAACTTTTGTTTTTATTGAGATGTTTTCATCAAGGAGCTTGAACATACCTCCAGGCCAGTGAACTTTTTCAAATTCTAGTGGGGCGAAACTCCACATGTTAATCATTTGATCTCTGCCGCAGTAACCTTAGCTATATAGGTTATATCCTGCCCAGGACATAACAGCCCTCCACTTTCCAGAGCTTTAGGGCACCTTTCATGCACCTAAACTGTTATCTTTTATAAAGCAAAGCTGAATAAAACCAATTATTTGGATACTTAATCCTTTCAGAGCTTTCCTGATTCAAAGAGCATTCCTTGTGCAGGGTTCTCTTGATGGTCAACTAACAACTTTCCATTGATGGGCAGATAAGTTCCCTGTGCAAATAGTTACTTTAAGCCAAGGACAAGTATTTTTATGGACTGTCATTTGACTTTTAGTAACTTTTACTGTGAAGTGGGACTTTTTGCTTTCATGGGAAGTTGTTAAAATTATTTATTTTATTTGTTTTTCTTGAGTAAAACTGGTGTTAAATTACTTTTGGGGCTGGAGTATTGCTTTTCAGTGTATATTTTGTGGGAAAACTACTTTTTTAATATGTATCTGTTTTACCAGCTATTGCTGACAGTCCTACCAGGATTTGAGGCATCATTTTTAGCATAACCATGGAACAACCTACTAGTTCTTCGGTCCTTCCTTCTTCCAACCACAAAAATAAGAACATTTCCAAACAGCCTTTGCCCCTAAAGCAGGATGACTCTGCTGTGTCTATTTCTGATTCCCCAGACCATTCACCCTTTTTTTCTTGGCTCCCTTTGGTATAGTCACTTCAGCCACCATGGATCATGGGTTAGACACCTCCATCTCTGTGACTGTTGGACTTCCCGATGGGCAAAGGAGAAACAGTCTTGTCAATCTTGGAGGAAGGAGCAGGGAATGCCTCTTTGCCTAGTCAGACTGGAATGTCTGTTCCCAGAGATGATTTACCCAACAGGAGTCAGTCTGCTTACAAAGAAATTCCAGTTAAAAGGAAGCAGAAAGTTAAATATTGATTGTCTCCATCTCTCATACTTTGGATAGGAGTGATTTGTTGGGCTTAGCTCAGGGCCTGGTTCATGCTCATAACCCTTCTGTTTCTGATGTTACTGGTAAGAGAAATCATATTTTTTTCTGAAGATTTTCAGTATACTGAAGAGGCAAAGGATTTTGAGGGTACACCTTCTGCTTTCCCTCCTTAGGTAACCAATTCTGAATCTGAGGAGGGTATTTCTTCTGATAGTCCCTTGGAATAGTTTTCTTTTTCTGAAACTATATCCAAAATTAACCAGTTGTTTCACTGAGAACATAATGATATTCTACTGTCTTTGAAGAAATATTAAGATTTAATGCAATTTCATGAACCGATCCCTGTTCCCCCTGCTCTTCCAGCATTGGAGGATGTGTTCATTACACCCTGTAACTTGCCTGACCACCAGCCTACTGCCCTGAGAAAGCAGATAAATTACATAAAGATCCTCAAGCATACAAGTTTATACTTTCCAATCCAATATCTGATCCTGAAGTGATTTATTTGGTAAACACTACTGCTGCTAAACATTTGGTAAATGTTAATCCCTCACCTTTATTAAGGACGGGGAAGCCTTTGAAAGATTTTGAGAAAAAAGCATATCCTTCTGGAACACCTACTTTTCAAAATTCTTAATTGTCAGGCTTACATATTAAAGCTTGTGCATGCTTCTTTTGAAAACATAAAGACCATTATAGCCCCTCTTCTAAGAAAAATATTCCATCAATAATCTTACTGCTTTTGTGTCTCAGCTGACTAAATACTCTCTGCAATGTGCTTATGCTTCATCTGATGCTTCACCCAAAGCAGCTAATACTGAAACTATTGTGAAAATGTTTGCTTAGTTATGTACACAAAATCTACTTGAAGACGTTTAAACTAAAATTTTAAACTCTCCATTAGATAGGTGGTGTTTAGACCATCTGCTGCAGAGATCTTGAAAACGTGTGATGAGAGGAGAAAACTTATTCAGGATGTTACTTGGATTTTCAGCCTTCCTTCTCCAAATTTAGTAAATGTTTCGCATCCACCTCTACACCTTTTATAAAAAGCAAAATAAGCAGATACAGCAAGATTCTGGCAGGGAAACAGTCACAAAACAATGTCAAGAAGGCTATAAAATGAGAGAAGGACCCCCCCCCCCCCGCAAGGAACAAGGATAGCCGAATAAGTCCACATGGCTATCTACAGAACTCCTCCCCCTTCCAAGGACAGTATAATAAGTCTGAATGGTTCTCTGCAGAACTTTTCCCACTTCCATCCTGTCAGACTTTTAGGTCTCCCCAAAGCCTGACTCTCCATTTCTTTCTTTGGCAACAATAATCTCAGACAAATGGGTTCTGAGAATGATACATCAGGGATACACATGGCAGGGGAGTTCCTTCCTCTTTTTAGGGGAGTCTTCTTCATTCTAATAGATCAACTTTCTTTTTTTTTCTGCTCCCGTTTTTCAGCATCTACAGACTCAATGGGTAATAGAAGTACTGCCTCTTTCTCTGAAAGGGATGTTTTTTTTTTTTTTTATTCCAGAATGCTTCTAGTACTAATGAAAGAAGAAAAACCTGTGGTATCCCTCAAAAGTCTCAGAAAACCCAGTATGCAATCTATACTGGGTCAAAAACAAACCGAGAAGAAACTTTACAGTGTGGTGGGTGTGAAGTTCACTCCTTGAAATATGTTATGCACCTAGTTCACTAATAAAAATCAAACTATAAAATACATACTACAAAATAATAAAATAGAACATAGCAAATAGTCCACAGTTGAGTTAAAAATGGAATATCCTTTATTGAAACATACAAACAAGCAATCCTAGTTGAGTATAATGAAAAGCATTAAAGATATTCATTATTTATATGTAATCATTTTATTTGGAGCAAGGGAGTTGTTATAGAGAGTGGTTCCAGGGACTTAATGCTTTATTTTTAACATATTTCCACCTTAGCAATTATAGCTATGGTTTTCAGCCTACTTAGGTGTTCACTTATAGATTTATACACTAAGAGTACAAAAAAAGCATATAGGAAAAACCAACAAGAAACTTCGAGAAAGAATTAGGGAACATATTTATCACACACATATTGGTTCCGAACATAATGTGCTAGCGAGACACACACGTATAAGCAGGATTAACACATCTTTTTAAATTTTCGGTGCTACAAGTCATTAATCCAAGTATACGGGGTGGAGATGTCAAGAATTATACAGAGGGATGTGAACTGAGATGGATCATTAGATGCAGAGCAGATAAGAAACCCGGGGCTCAATGATAAGGTGCCCTTAAAACCAATACTACACAATAGAAGAATAAAAGTAATTAGTTGAATAATTACACTGAAAAATTGTTTAGTCATATTTTAGTCTATAGTTTTAGTTGGGTATTTTTGTATGGCATATTTATTCATGTATGAGCTGAATGAATATTTGGTTATTGAATTTTGTGTGTATCATTTTAGGTAAAGCATTTTAAAAGTTTATTTTTGTATGTAGTTTTTTATTTATTTTATTTTATTTCATTTTTGCTGGTTTTAAAAAATAGTAGAATTTTCTGTATATGTATGTTTTAAATAGATAATATGATAGATTATTTATAACAATACAACACACTGTGCAAGTTCTTAGTGAGATATATGCTTTTACTAGCTTCAAGGAAATGATGTCATTCTATTGCACTGACTAATTAACTATGAGCAATTAGTTTCTAGAGTATTTAAGGATCTGTATTTGTTTGTAACTTTATGGTCTGATGAAGCCTTAATGGTGAAAGCGTTTACCGACTGGTACAAATAAAGCATATTGAGTCTATTTATGTTGTATGCAGCGGCATTTTTGGGCGATTACAGTATCCTATAACAACAGAGAAATTGTATTGCAGCTGTGTTTTGTTCCTGTGGATGTACTTTGAATTATTCTTTGTAGAATTATACACGTTCATTAATATTACAATATGTTTCTTATGCAGAAACCTGATGAAGTATTTATTTAGCATGAAAGCGATCTTTGTTAAAGGTGTTTCAGGTTATAAGTTATTAATATTTATTCTGATAGATGTCTAGTGGTAGATCTTTTTGTTATTTAATTCGTTAGTCATTTTGTTAGTGAATCGATTTCTTAATTAACAATTAACAAAGTACAGATTAGTAAGTTAGCCTTAATAAGCTGTTCTTATATTATATATTTTAATTTGCCTCTAGCTTTTTAGTTTCAGTTCTAAGGTAGCACAGTCTCAGTTTACACTATGGTGTTAAGGGGATTTGATTATTTTTTATTATTTTGCAGTACCCCCTCCACACCATGAAGTTTCTGCTAGTACTAAAGAAAGAAGCCCCCTTGCAGACTTTTCTAAAAGAGCTGGTCAAGGTCCCACATTGCGAAATGCTACCCACTCATGACGTTACCCTTGATTCTCCTTTGAAGTTTTTTACCCACTCATGACATGTTACCCATGATTCTCATTTGAAGTTTTTAATAACTCTAGATTTAAAGGATGCTTAGCATCACATTCCTATACCCTCAGATTTCAAACATTTCAATAATGCTTCCTATACCTGGATTACAACATCAATGCTCTGTATTACCCGTTGGGTTGTCCTGCACACCATGGGTATTCACAGAGTGTCTAGCTCCAGTTATAGCTTGCTACTGCTATCTACACAGATTTTCAATACTTGGAGGACATGCCTATCTCTGCAGAGTGTTTTTCAAACAGTCAGGAGTTTCTTTCTTGGGTGAGAGATCTCCTTCACAAGTTGCGGTTTAGAGAAAACAGCCAAAAGTCTTGTTTGACTGCTTCTCACAAGAATGTTTCCATGCCTTGATACCTCAGGTCAAAGAGCTTTTCTTTTACAGGAAAAAGTAGACCAAATCTAGATATTTTTCTTAATTTTTTAGGACTCAGCTTAAAGGTCCAGCAAGGGAATTTCTCAGGATGCTAGGATTTACATTTTCCATGTTATTCGTGATTATCATGATTCTTCTAGCCAGACTCCACAAAGAAACATAACATGAATGAGATCAAAGTTTGAGAGGGCTATAATCAGAAAGAAGATTGCAACAGAAGAAATATATCATCCAATATTCCATTAGAAATAGTACATAAAGAATGGACAGTTATTTTGATCAAGTAGATTTAATTGAAACAGAAAATGTACCCATTGTAAATTACATCACAACTTGTTACATGAGGAGTGCAGTCATATGATATCGCAAACGCATTTACAATTATAGATAGATGTCAATTGATTGACAAGTTTAGTCTTAAACTCAAAGAATTTAATATATTTTCAATGACCTGCCTGTAGTTTATGCATTTATTTTATTTACATGGTTAACCAGGCAGGTTGGCCAGGCCTAAGACCCTTTTCAGCCACTCTAAACTGTTTTCACAACATCATCATCATCATCATCAGCCCCCTTTTTTTCATTGTATACATAGGGCTGGAGTATTGTGTTAACTGTCACTATCTCTATCGATTGAGTGCCACACTCCTGCCTTCCTCAACACTCATGCCTGACTGTGGCAGATCTTCTTTCACATAATCCATCCACCTCTTGCTGGATGTCCTTGTTTCCTCTTACTTTCTTCCTGAATGTCCCAAATCTTCTTCACTAGATTGTCTTCTGCTTTTCTGCACATGTATCTGAACCACCGTAATCTGCTTTCTTCAATCTTTTCTGCAATTGGAGATACTTTGGCTTCTGCTCTTATGTTCTCATTTCTTCATCTGTCCCACAGCATGCATCCTACTACCCTTCTCAGGCATTTTATTTTCATCACCTCTAGCTTCTTCATCTGCTCTGCCTTTACTGCCCAGGTCTCTGTACCATACAGTAGTACTGGTCACATCACTGTCCTGTACACCTTACGTTTTAACTTCTTTGGCATGCTTCTGTCATAGACTACACCTGAGACTCTATGCCAGTTGGCTGCAGCCCCTCTGATTCTAGCTTTGACCTCTTCATTCAGACTTCCATTCTCCTCAACCATTTCTCCCAGATACTTGAAGCTGTTTATTTGTTCCACTACCATCCCTTCTATTTCAGTTCTCAGCTTCTTCTGATTTCCCCAATTTGCTGCCATTACCACTGCCTTATCTGTGCTTTGTGCCTTCAGTTTTGCATTCCATTCCCCTATCCTTTGCTGGAGTTCTTGCTCAGAGTCTGCCTGTAATGCCACATCATCTGCATACAGTTACTTTGTTAATCTGTCCCCTCCAACCTGTTTGCTAATGTGGTATGAACAGCAGTGGGCTCAGAGCTGAACCCTGGTGTGCACCCACTCCCACTGGGAACCCCTCTGTGTGGTCAAACACTGTTCGTACTTGAGTCAATTGTCTCAACATAGGTCCTAAAATAAGAATTTTGGGTTAGGTAAAACTTCTAAATATTTGCAGCTCTGAGCTTTCAAAAAGGTTTATAAGTAAGTCTAACTAACTGGGGAATATCATTGATATTTATGTTGCTAGATATCCCAAAGAGTGCTGAAGAGTTTGCACCTATATTTGCTACAATATTATTGTTGTAATGCCAGAGACAAAGCTTGGTAATGGCTTTTTGGAACTCCCTTTGTCCAAGTAGAAGTTTTGGAAGCCCTGTACAGATGCAAGTCTTTAATATATGCAGCAATTTGATAGCTATGTGATTCAGGTGCTAGTTCATTAATAAATAAGAAAAAAAATAACAAATGGCCAAGACTGCAGCTAGATTTTTAAAAAGCCTGTACTAGAGATATCTGACCCCATTATTAATTGTACATTTTTCAGCTGGAAAGCTCTTAAACCAAGTAATTCTGCTTTCTCTAATACTTACAATTAAACTGAGTATTTTAATTCAGATATAGACCAAGTCTGCCCAGCACAGCCCACAAGGAAAAGAAATACATTTGTCTGAATTTAGAGAGGAAGCTAAGAAGGTAGCTGTTTTTCTCCTGTATTGCTGAGCACAATCCTTCTGTGGCTGCAGATGGGTAGTGAAGAATTATATTTGTGTAGACAGCATATTTATAATCAATGAATAACAGAAGACAGCATATTTATAATCAATGAATAACAGAAGATTTAAATTGGAGCGACTACATTACAATGGGATACTGAATGAACAAGGATCATGTATATGATTAGAAATAGTCCAGGTTACAGCAGCTGCAGTTTGTTTCACAACAATGAAAGCTTCATGGTCTTGAGACATGCAAACTCAGGAGAAATTCATCAGTGTGATAAAATAAACCAAAACAATAAAATGCAAAGAAAGAAACTCAGATCTTATTCTGTATGAACGTATCTAGCTTGGAGCCTGAGTGTCAATAAAAATATCTGCAGAGATCATTGTAAAAGAGAGCAAATGCAATAACAAGAATTACATCAGGCTGATTATAAGCATTTATAAACTGGTTACCACAGTAATGTTTGCTGTAGACAGTTTTATGCATCATATAGCAGTAACAAAGTAAGCTATAGGGGCTTAAAATGAGAAGCGCTCAAGAAAAAACTTTAACTAGCAAAACTCAGCATGTATATCCTTACCTCCAAAAGCACATTGGAAGGTTCTTCAGATGAGCTCTCATAGCAACGAACCCTCACTGTTAGTTCATCATTAATTTTATGGTGGCTGGTACTCAACACTCTTGCCTGAGCTTTAAAAATTGAAAGTAAAACATGCATTAATACTAAATATATGAAATAACAGTTACATAGAAAGTGTTAGTGCCTTAAGTCAGTTTGGAAAGCTATTTTTTAAAGGTTTTCAGAATCTCTAACTTGGACTCCTCTTAATGTAAACATTAGATTTATAACAGGAATATGTTGGCATATATATATGAGGACAACTTGCATACCGCTATTTCAAGAGATCAAATTTATTCAAGTTAGAAATGACAAAGGATGAGAATTATGAATCCTTAACATTCTAACACAACCTATCCAGTAAATACTAACCTTGTTTCAGTTTATTTCCTGAAATGAAACTTTTGTATTTCGAGTAACAAATGTTTACCTCATATTGAAATGCATTGACCCCAGCTGGGAGGTGAAAGGTTATATCATACCAACTAGATAAGTAGTGACAGTGAAATACACATCAGTGCAGTTATCAGGAGACAAACTGCAAATCCTTCCATATCTGACTAGTTTCTAAATAGTGAAATTAACTTATTTGATAGATCAGATATAATATCTTTATTTTGTTTACTTATCTTGATAACCTTGGTGGATGGATTGGTCTAAAGACTGTTTTAAGCTAGATCCTGGGCATAAAAATGTAAGACAAAAGCTATAATTTGCTACAAAACATAATGTACAAAAGTTGAACTCAATTACATTCAAAGTATTTTGGGCTGATTCAGGTTGTTAAATATGTTGATACAGTAAAGAAAATGGAGTCAGATTAATACATTTGCACAGTAAAGGTCTGTAGAAACTATTCTAAATACAGTATTGATTGAGGTACAAGATATACAAATAGACAACACTGAAAAAATGAAACAAATAAAGAAATAAAGAAAAATATGTTTATGTTTATAATCAAATGATATTACATGCTTATGTTATACATTTAAAATAAGTACCTGGGTAGTTTTCCATGGGGAATGCAGTGAAATTGCTATTTGGACCAATTGCAGGTGTTATTAGGGGCCCAAGTTAGCTCTTGTCAATGAAACAAGAAATACTATAGCTGTTTTTGAGGTACATTAGGAGTTTTTCCTTAAATTGCATAACTAATGTTATTTTTTTATGTCCAAGGGAAGTTTGCCCAAAATGATTGCATTAGTTTAAGTCTTTTCACCTGCAATCTTTTAGTCCTTTTTATTGTGAAGGGAATTTCCAGTGCCTGCACACAAATCATAAGGGGATGATTTCATTTTATAGGTTCACAGGTTCATAGGTGTTTACTAGGCTAATGATCACAAGGGCCTTTTTAAGCCATACATGCATCCCAAATCTCTGACAAGTACTGATACCCTTGATAATTGTAAGCATGGGTCTGGGAGATGAACCATTTACAGGCTGCCTGTGTCTATTAGAGACATAGGTGGCAAACTAGGGATGGATTTCTGGTTTCCTATTCAATCATCCAAGTTGCACTTGAATTGGGTTAGGGTGGAACTCTGCTTCACATGGATGGGGAGCCTGTTCCATAAACGAGAAAGTCTCAGGGATACATACACATCTCTCCAGCAGGTACTAGTTATATCACAGGCAAGGTTTAAGTCTTTAGAACAAATAATTTCGGTGCTGTTTGTTTTGTGGATATGCAGGAGGTCCATCAGAGTGGGGTCTGACAATGCCCTGTATGCCAGCCATAGATCTCCCCTCAAAAGTCTGTAGGAGACAGAATACAGGGATAGGGGCTTGAGGATGTCTGCATAGGACATTTTACTTATGCCTCATATTCTTTTAGTGAGGAATCTCTGTGGACATTCCAGTTGTTGGGGATGCCTGGTTAGGTACATACCAAAGGGGATATTGTACTCAATGATAGGTCTGATGAATGCCGAATACAGAGGAACAATGACTTCCTTGGACTTAGATGCCATACCTTTCTTTATAAGTTGCGCAACATAGAATGATTTCCTCACCACTGTAGATGTGATATCCCTGCCGTGGCCCAATAATCAAGGAGTCTCAATCCTCACCACTAGTGCCAGCGAGGGATGTGCACATTGGGAGGATGACAAATATACTCTAGTAAAGTACAATTTCCCTTAAGAGCACACACAGAGATCACAGTCAGTCTGGGGCTGTTTTTTCCCTCTCTCTCTAGATCCCCAATAAGACTCCCTAATGGCACAGCTGTAGGGTTATGATCTCAACCGAGTAGTTCAGTCAAACCTACAGCACCCTCTCTATCCAACCAGTGATTCATGTCCCTGCCTAAGCAGCTGACAGACACTCACACACTTTGAGATATGAATTATATACAAACACAAAAACACTGCTGGGGAAGACTGGCACAGGTTCACTAGCTATGCCCCCTTCTGCCCAGACTATAAGGTAGAAATCACTGCCACCAACCACTACTTATCAGCTACTAATAAGGCCATTCCAAAAGGGTGCCCAATCTTACTATGTGATGTTTCTGTTATGCAAATAGTAAGTGTGTCCAAGACTAAGGCTATTTAAGAGTGGCCCATACAGTGTCACCAAATACACATGCAAGTACTCTAAGAGCTTAAATATCTCTATACAAAACCAGCCACAATTAAAAGGTTTAAATATATTTAATAATAAATAATAAAAGCACACGACAATACTCATTAACTCAACACAGTGACAATAGAGTTCAGAATCACAGGAAATATTTTAAAACAACATTGCAGAACAGTCTCACATAAATACAGAAAACATGTAGACTACTCTTGCTATATTCTTATCTATCTCTAAGAGATACTATGCCCTAAATGTCTTACTTACAGAGTCAGGCAGATACATGTGCTGAATGGATGTGTTCAGATACAGCGACAAATACAAAATGCCCTGACTTTCTCTCTGAGATAGTTCTTTAATAATACACATTACTGTTGGGTCATCTCAGATTACATCATTCTCGTCACTGCTGCCCTCAGTTTCCAGGCTAACAGGAACTTAAAATTTAACATGTCTCTGTTAAAAATACTTATATCTCAGAAACTGACACTTATTTCTTAGAAGCTTGTCTGAAACTGGGAATCATAAAACTGTTAAATACTTTTACCCTTGAAACCTATAATTATCACTGTCTTAAACAACAGAATGAATTTCCAGCTGCAGACATTCTGTCTTCTAGCTGTGGCAAACACACTCATAAAAATCTTTACTTATCAACTTATTTTCTTAGAGTTTGCAAGTTAACTCTGTATGTCCCAACTTCTGCTATGAAAACATACATTTGCACAGGCATATATTCCATATACATCTTTGCTCTTCTCCAACATAGGTTTATAGGTTCATAGGTTCATAGTTTTATACTAGGCTATCTGCCCTAAGGCATTTATAAGCCTAGCCCAAAGTTTTGTGGCTTACGCCACCCCTTATGCTAAAAAATACTGTGCCCATTAGTTTGTTGTGCCTCTGTCCAACAGTGACACAGAGATGATTCCCGGGGTAAATCTACGATCTCCCATCCACCGGTCAAGATTTCCCTTGAACAGAGCCAGCGAGGTGCTCTGCCTCACATGGACCGGGATTTTATTCCACAGCATAGGGAGTCTCTGGGTGACAAATCTATCCCTCCAGCATGTCCTATTTATATTTGTGCTAAGGTTTAAGTCGCTTGCTCTAGTGGATCTGGTAGATTTGGATTTTTTGAGGTGGAGCATGTCCATTAATTCCGGGTTGGACATGGCCTTGTATGTCAGGCACAGGTCACCTCTGAGCAGGTGGTATGCGACTGAATAGAGCTGGAGTTTCTTCAGTCTGGCAGCATATGACAGATTTTGGAGTCCCTTTATCCTTTTGGTGAGGAACTTTTGGGGTCTCTCCAATTGCTGCAGGTGTCGGGTGAGATACATCCCGAATGGGGCATTGTACTCGATCATTGGTATGATAAGTGAAGAGTACAGGGGAACAATGGCCTCACTTGATCTGGATGTGAATCCCTTCATGATCAGGCGGGCAATGTAGAAGGTCTTTCTAACCACTTTAGCAATGTGAGTGTCAAAAGAAAGGCCACTGTCAACCTGGGTCCCCAGGTCCCTGATAACCTCTTCTGTGCTTAATGGATTGCCACCTATATGGTAGCTTGGGGTTACCTTGTTTTTCCCAAAGGGTATGACTATACATTTTTTGGCATTTAACTTCAGGCCATGGCTCTGGCACCAGCTATCAGTTTCCGTGAGACCCCTCTGAAGGATATCTGTGTCCGATGTACTTTCCACTATGGTGCCCAGTTTGCAGTCATCTGCAAACTTTGTCAGCCATAGTCCTCCTATGTTTGCCTGTACTTCTGAGAAGTAGATGCCGAACAACAGGGGGCCAAGGACTCAGCCCTGTGGGACACCACTTGTGACCGGCTTGGAGTCTGACATGGCGCCAGCAACTCTAACCCTGTGGGTTCTGTCCTTTAGCCAGTTTGCAACCCATCTTGTGACATATGGGTTTACATTTAAGCTGGTAAGTTTCTCTATAATACCCGAGTGGGGTATTGTGTCGAAAGCTTTTGCAAGGTCAAGGTAGGCTGTATGGACTGCCTTTCCTCATCAATGGCCTTGGTGACTGTTTCGAAGAAGTCGACCAAGTTCAAAAGGCATGATCTGCCCTTGACAAAGCCAAACTGGGTCGGGTCCAATGTCTGCAAGTCCCCTATGTCTTTGTTTATGAGTTCCATTATGATCCTCTCCATAGCTTTGCAGACCAGGCTTGTTAAGCTTATGGGGCGGTAATTACCAGGGTCCATAGAGGCACCGCCTTTGTGGAGTGGGACCACAGTTGCTGTACGCCACTCCTTGGGCACATATCCTGTGGTAAGGCTAAGATTAAACAGCTGCCTTATATGCGGGTTTAGTTCCTCATTGAGTTCGTGTAGCACACAGCCGGGGACACCATCCGGTCCCATTGATGCTGTGTTTTTAGCTTTAGAGAGAGCAGCTATCACCTGCGCATTTGAGATGTCTGGGAGGCTACACTCCGCTGGGATAGTTATCTCTCCTTTTGGGGGGGAGAGGGGGTGAAGTTTGCACTGAACCTGTCTGCCAGTATGTTGGCAATGTCTGTGGGTTCAGTGATTTTTGTATCATTTTGGACTAATTCTGCGCATATCTGGGAGTTTCCACCCAGGTTTCTAACATAGCTGAAGAAGGTCTTATGATTGTCTTTTGAATTTATTGCAATTTTTCTCTCAAAGTTGGCCTTGGATGATTTTATGAGTGCTCGTATTTTTTTACTAATAATGATCAAGGGTGTCTTCTCTTTTATGGATTTTGCTCTATCATGTAACAGCTTTCTCCTCTTATTGTAAAGTTTGTTTATGGCTGGGGTCAACCAGACTGGACGTTTGCCCTTGGTGGAAAGAGTCTTGGTTTTATTAGGGATTGCCTGATCCATGCAGTCCTGGAGGTGTTCGTAGAAGGCATTTGTAAGGGCTTCCGCAGTTTGGGTTGTCATTTCCACTGGCTCGGGGGCCTTGAAGGATACCACACCAGTCTTGAGTAGTGTGAAGTTTGCTTTAGAGAAGTTCTTCACTGTGGTCTTTTTTGTTTGGGGTGGGGGCGGGATGTGGATTTCCAGTGAGATAAGTCTGTGATCTGATCTCACCAATGAGGGATATACTTCCGGTGTGGAGCATTTTGTCCCCATGTTTGTGATGATGAGATCTAGTATATTTTCTCCTCTTGTGGGAACGGTGACTAGTTGTTCCATGGCATTTGAATTTATGAACTCCAGGAACCTTTGGGCTAGAAAGTTGGGGCTTGAGTAATGTTCCCAGTCTATATTCGGGTAGTTGAAGTCACCCAATATAATGGTGTTTGGAGATACATTTATACCCTCCAGTGTCTTCAGGAAGGCTGTGTGGGGTTCCTGAGTTTGAGAGGGTGGCCTGTAGCATGCTACAAATTGTAGAGCAGTTTTGCCTATGGTTAATTGCACCTGGATGGTTTCCGATGCTTGCGTTGCCACCAACCTGGAGGTGTGGGTATCCTTGATGAATATGGATACACCCCTCCTTTGTGGTGTGGTCCGGTTTTGGGGCCGGAATGCATGATATGAGGTAAAACCTGATAGTGCCGGGTGCTCTCAGGAGCCTTGAACCAGGTTTTAGTCACAGCACAGACATCGATGTTCTCCATACTGAGAAGGGCCTCGAGTCGTGCATTTTGAGATTTAGACTTCTGGCATTGAGCAGCATTACCCTTAGTTTCTTCCCATTTTGTTTTCTAGGGTGGTAGGTTTAGAATTTGAGCCTTGCCTAAAAAGGCACTATGGGGTGGCAAGAGCCTTAGCCAATATCCGAATCCCAGGGTGACAGGTGCAAGCCATCCCTTGTGAAGCAGCGTGGCTTGTCAAGCATGTCATCCCAGGCAGACAGACACTGGATCCCCTTTGAATGACACCAGAAATTAAGCCAATTGTTAAAGCTGATCATCTTGTCTCTATGTTGTGGCATCATTCTTGGTGAAGGAAGGATACTGCTCAGGGTCAGGGTCATACCTGCCTGGGCTACATAATCAGAGAGCTCCTCTATGTCTCTTTTCATGTAGTCCAGGGAGGTACATCTCAGGTCGTTCACACCAGCATGAACAATGACTGTGTCATATTTGTACTTGCTGTGGAGTGACCCAAGTGCTTGTGTTATGTGGTGGATTCTAGCACCCGATAGGCAGCTTACTGTGACCCTCTCCTTGTTCAGCCTGGTGAGTGGGACGTCACTGTGTCTGACTATGGAGTCACCTATGATAAGTATGTTTGGTGTTGTATTTGGCCTTAAGGGCTGTGACTGCTTTGCACACTGATTTTGTGGTTTATGTGTTGCCTGTGGTGTGTCATGAGGTGGCAGTTGCTTGGATGTCTGCTTTGGAGGCTTCTGCTGTTTAGGTAAATTTTTGCTCAGAGCCTCCGAGTATGACTTTGTGTGTTTATGTGTTTGATTCATTGTTGTGATAGCTTTATGTGACTGTGGTTACATTTCTGAAGCTCAGCACATAGCATATAGTTTAATCATAACATATAGTTATCTTACATTTGTAAGGCAAGCCTGTGAAGCATATTAATATTTACAAATAATATAGGATTATTTACAAAATTTTAACTAGCTGGGCTGGCAGCCTTCACAATCCCCCCCACCAAGAACTCAAGCTAGTTTTTCATCTGACCATTGAGAAATGTTGCTTGAGACAGTTGAGTCTATCTGGGAATACCTTATCCCATTCCCTGTCTTGAGAGCCCATCTGCGTTAGCATTGCTAACCCCAATGGGGTGCTGCACTGTCATATCATATGCTTGCAACCCTAGGCTCCACCTTAGTAACTTGTAATTTTGCTGGCTGGCTCAATGTAACCATGTTAGGGGATTGTGGTCTGTAACTACAGTGAATTGTCTTCCATACAGATAAGGCTGAGGTTTCTGCAGTGTCCGCACTATGGTTAGACATTCCTTTTCTACAGCTGCATAGCATTCCTCCCTGGATTGGAGCCTATGACTGAAATAAACCACTGGATAATATTGTCCCTCTGAAAATAATTGGCTAAATACAGTCCCCACTCCATGGTTTGAAGCATCCACCTGCACATCAAATTCTTTGTTGTAATCTGCACTGGCTAACACAAGGGGTCTTCCCAAAACTCCTTTAAGCTTCTGGAATGCCTACTCACATGCTGTGGCCCACACTACCTTATCTGGCCTGTTTTTCCTTGTCAGGTCTGTGAGGGGAGCAGCAATGGTACTATAACTAAGGACACACTTTCTGTAGTACCCTGCTGTCCCTAAAAATGCTCTCACTTGCTTTTTGGTAATAGGTGCAGGCCATGCCTGAATGTCTTCCACTTTAGCAGGATCTGGCCTGATCTTACCACTCCGCACTCTATGTCCCAGGTAGGAGACGTCTGCCATACCCATCTGACATTTGCTGGGCTTAATGGCCAACCCTGCCCTCTGTAGCCTGCCCAGCAGCTCCCTGACATGATGAAGGTGCTCTTGCCAGGAATGGCTTTAGATGGCAGTATCATCTAGGTAAGCAAGGGTGAACCTCCTGCTCCTGCTAGGATATGATCTACCTGCCTCTGAAATGTTGCTGGAGCATTTTTCATCCAAAAGGGCATCTTTGTGAACTCATACAGGCCAAAAGGAGTCACAAAGGCTGACCTCTCTCTAGCACTGGGAGTCAAGGGCACTTGCCATTAACCCTTGGTAAGATCAATGGTGGTAAGATACTCAGCTGCTCTAGGGCTTCATCTGCCATAGGCATAGGGTAGCATCTGACTCTGTGTGACTATTTAATTTCCTGTAGTCCACACAGAACCTGGTGCTGCCATCCTTCTTTGGTACCAGCACCACTGTGGAGACCCAGGGACTGCCGGACTCCTAAATGACCCCCAGTCCCAACATTTCATTGGGTCATTACATTGGGTCCCAACTTTTCTTGTATCTCCTCCCTCAGAGTCTGTTTGATTCTCGCAGGCACCCTATAAGGGGCCTCCTTAATAGGCCATTGGGGTTTGTATCCACTGGTGTTGCACCAGGTGGGTGCACCCTGTTTTCCCAGTCAACATGTCCCCATACTCCTGTAACACTGCTCAGATTTCTTGAACCTGGGTAGGAGATAGCTGCTGGGACATTGCTATCCCTTCCACTGAGGTGTTAGTCCAAGCCTCACTGAGGAGATCAGTCATCATATCTCCCTCAGATTCCTCCTGCATTCCACTGAAAATACTCAGCACAAGGGCCTCCCTATCATGGTAAGATTTCTTTATGTTAACATGGTACAATTTGTGCCCCTGCCTCCTGCCTAGCAGCTCTACCATGTAGTTAACATCACTGACCTTCCTTACCACCTTTTAAGCTCCCTCCCAAGCTGTCTGTAGCTTGTTATGTCTGACAGGAATGAGAACCATTACTTTCTGGCCCACTGCATACTCTCTAGCTCAAGCATTCCTGTCATACCAGACCTTTTTCTGCTGATGGCCTTCTGCCAGGTTCTCCTTGCTCAATCCCATGAGCTCCCTGAGCCTTGTCCTGAGGTTTAGGACATATGCCGCAGCAGACTCCTTGTGGGATTTACAATCACCCTCCCACACATCACGAATCAAATCTAGAGGTCCCCTCACTCTACACCCATACAACTCAAAGGGTGAAAAAGCTCTGGATTCCTGAGGCACCTCTTTGTAAGCAAACAACAGATGGGGCAAATATTTGTCCCAGTCCCTCTTAAACTGATCTACAAATGCCTGCAGCATCATCTTGACTGTAGAGTTTGACCTCTCAACTAGACCATTAGTGTGGAGATGGTAGGGGATGGTCTTCATGTGCTTCACCCATAGGACTTCTACAGACAAGCCAACAGGTCTGATTTGAAATTGGCACCTCTGTCAGTCAATATTTCCTTTGGGAAACCTACCCTGCTGAAAATCTCTAACAAAGCATTTGCCACCTTTTCTGCCTCCATGGAGGACAGAGCCACTGCCTCAGCATATCTTGTAGCATAATCTACTACCACTAGGATATACTTTTTCCCTGTGGAACTTGGGGTACTCAGAGGCCCCACCATAACTATATCTACCCTCTGAAATGGCTCCTCAATTACAGGCAAAGGCATCAAAGGAGCTTTCACCTTGTCTCCTGCCTTACTTACCATTTAGCACAGCAACAGGTCCTACAGTACCCTGTTACATCTCTGGAAATCCCAGGCCAATAAAAGTTCTGCATAATATGTCTCTTTGTACGTTTTATGCCCATATGACCTGCAAAGGGAATATCATGGGCTATGGCTAGAAGTGCCAGATGGTAGGCTCTGGGCACTACCAACTGCTGTAGTCTCTCACCCTCTAGCCCTCCCTAAGGGGTCCACTCTCTATACAGTAACTCTTTGTCCCAGTATACAGCTTCCTTTTTCTCTTGCGAATCAGGTGCTTCACTAGCTACCTCCCTCTGGCCTTGTAATGTAGGGTCTGAGAGCTGAGTCTGTCTCAACTCTCTCTTTGTAACCCTTCCCAGCTCCCCTTCCACAGGAAGTCTGGTATCCTCTGACAGCGGTGCCTCACTGTCAGCCTGCATACTACTACTCACCTCTACCCTTGCTGTCACTCTGTCCAAGGGAACATCAGTATCCACAAGCAGCTGTGGCTCACCTTCAGCCTCACTGCTACAGGGTAGCTCCCTTCCTGAAGTAACCACCTCACCAGTCCAGGCTGCAAGTGTGTGGTCTGTCAGGGTCTCCCCCAGGCTACCAGACCTACATGCTTGTCTCCAAGCCTGACTGCATGTAACTGCATGAACACACAGTACTACATTACCAAAATCATTCCATATCAGGACATCTGCAGGGATATCCTCAAACACACCTACTTGCTTGCTTCCTTTTCTACCCTCCCAGTCAAAGTGAACCCTAGCCAAAGATATTTGGAATGGGGTTCCTCCTAAAGCTTTGACTGGAGTAGACTGCCCAGGCAAGTTTTGTTCCTCTGTAACCATTGCAGGCTTTACAATGGTTAGGTCAAAGGCTGTCTCTTTCTTAGTAACGGTCTCTTTGTCATTTACTAGGATAGGATATAACATCTTGTGGTAGTTTGGTACTCTTGTTGTCTCAAGACAACCTACTGTTGGCATTTTGTCATTCCCACTTACTGGGTCTCCCACCTTTTGTTCCCCAACTTGCCTCCATGGACATCTATATGCTATATGGGCCCACTGGTTGCATTTAAAACATTTAACCCTAGGTACTGTACATGTACATGGACTAGTGGCTTCAACTGGTACTGGAAGATTCTGTTGGGGCAGTCTGAGCTGCCCATCATGGGTTCCCTTAGACCCATGAGCAGCACTGGGTGTCCCTTTCCTGTGCAGGGATGCCCTGCTTGGTAGGTATAGGTCTCCCTTCTTCCCCAACTCATCTACAGTACTGCATTGTCTATCAGCTAACCAGAACCTCATGTCTTCAGGCAAAGTGCTAAGGGATTGTTCCCTCACCAAAAGGTCTGCCAGCCCTTCAGAAGTGGTGACCTGACATCCACTCACCCACCTATGAAAATAAGTGCTTAGTTCAGCAACATATTCACACACATTGTCATCTGCCTTGCATCTATGCTCACAAAACTGTTTTCCTATAAGCTTCAGGTGTTAGCTTAAAAATTTCTAACAAACAATTCTTTACAACATTATAATTTAAAAAGTCATTATCAGACAGTTTGGACAGAACAGTTACAGCTATACAATGTAGTAAGGGGGTCAGGAACCATACCCAGAGCCCTTGGTCAACACTATACTGTTTACATACCCTTTCAAACATATGAATGAAACTATCAAAAGTATCCCCCTCTGTAAACTGTGGAAGGAATTTACTGACCTGCGTTGCTCCTGGGGTTTGGTTACCCCCTACCCCATTACCTCCATGACTCTGGTGAAGAGTCAGCATCCCCTTTCCATGTTGCCTCTGCCTCTCCTTCTCCTCAACTTCCAGATGTCTCAGTCTTTCTGCTGCTTCCATTTCCAAATACTTGGCCTCCAACTCAAGTCTCTTTAGCTCCAGGCAGATTTTTAAGTCCTCTGTGGAAAGGTTGAGCTGTCCATTTTCTGAGAGTTGTACATCTCCACGGCCAGTCTGATCATCCTCCTAGTTGCTATTTTCTGATGCAGCTGTGACTAAAGCTGCAGTCATGTCTGCTTTATTCAGGTTTCCATACACCAGTCATTTAGCCTGGCACATCTCAGCCAAATGGCTCCTTGTCAGCTTGCCATACTCCTCTGCTGACATGCTTGCCTGCTCTCCCTGACTAACTAAGCTAAGAAAAGAAATAAAACAATTGTGATATGAACTCTAAATGTTCACTGCATGGCTGATTAAGAGTACAAACACCTTCAATGACCACTGTGCACAGGCTACAGGAATTCAATATCCACACCACTACAAGCCAATTAATATGTGAATGGCTAACTCACTACTATCAACCAATTAATATATGATGTGGCTATCCCACTACTGCCAAACAATTAATATATGATGCCCCTGTCCTGGCCCAGTAATCAAGATGCCTCGGTCTTCACCACTAACACCAGTGAGGGACATGCACATTGGGAGGATGAGAAGTACACACACAGTAAAGTACAATTTCCCTTAAGAGCACACAGAGATCACAGTCAGTCTGGAGCTGGTTTTTCCCTCTCTCACCAGATCACTGATAAGACTCCCTACTGGCACAGCTATAGGGTTAAGATCTCAGCCAAGTGGTCAAGCCAAAACATCCAGCACCCTCTCTGTCCAACCAGTGCTTTGTGTCCCTGCCCAAGTAGCTGCCACACAGTCACAGACTTTGAGATTCAATTATATACAAACACAAAGACACTACTTGGGAAGACTGGCACAGGTTCACTAGCTATGCTCACTTCTGCCCAGACTATAAGGTAGAAAACACTGCCACCAGCCACTACTTATTAGCTACTAATAAAGCCCTTCCCAAAGGGTGACCAATCTTACTGTGTGATGTTACTGTTATGCAAATAGTAAGTGTGTCCAAAACTAAGGATATTTAGGAGTGGCCCATACAGTGTCAATAAATAGTCACGCAAATACTCTAAGAGATTAAATATCTCTATACAAAACCAGCCACAATGAACAGGTTTAAATATATTTCATAATAATCACCAAAAAGGTGCTCACAAAAGATAAACAAACCAGCAACCAGAGCCAATCCAATAACAATGATAAATTCAATAAACGGATGCTGGAATGAAACAGAGCTGTATAGGATAAACCACATCCAAACTGTAACGTGAAACAGCTTTATTCACAGACAGAGGTTAACGCTTTCACCTGATAGGGCTTCTTAAGACCATAGACATTCACAAAATACAAAAAGTTTAAATACCATCTTTGGCGGGAAAAAACACATATCTCTTTAGTCTTAAAGTGATAGACCTCCATTACATAAACATATAAGAACTATACTATAAAATATACATATAAATGTATAAGATATATACTGAACTGATTAATATTATTCAATGTATATAGAAAACAGTATACAAATAATATAGGCATGCATGCATAAAATGTATAAACATGTACACTGCATCTATAACATATCACATTCAAGCATTAAAAATATGCATAAAGTATACTTAAAAACCTAGTACACTCCTAATTGATCTTGAGCCTTCTCAACCTCAAAAAAGGTTTAACAGACACTTTGTCATTTAGGTCAGGATATCGATCTGACCTAAATCTCACAATCAATTTAACTTCCTGACCTTCAGTATAAGTCTTAATATCCCCACCCCTATGACTGGGGTGTATCTTCTCTATAACCCTAAAGCTAAAGGCATGGGTGGCATCAGTATCTACTATATGTCTTGACAGGGCATTAATAGTTGACTTAATCCTGATCTGATAAAGGTGCTCACGGATTCTATCCCTCAGTTTCTGATTAGTCTTGCCCACATAGAACATGTGACAAATCTCACAGGAGGCAAGATAAACAACATTTTCAGACATACAATCGGCAGATACTTGAAACACATACTTAGATGAATCACAAGGATGAATGAAAACATTCCACAACCCCACTGTGGACATGCAAATATCTGATATTGTTTTTGACATTAAAATGTTTACACGCAATCTTACACTTAGAAATATGTACAATGATACTCATGTGATGTCTGATAACTCTTTTAGAAGACCTAGCTTGTTCATTCCTAAGCAGAATTCTTTAATTAATGCATTTGAGCAACTGTGCATCTCTAGTATGTATGAAGTGTATAATAAGCGAAACATCAACAGCAAACTATATAGGAATTACAATTTAACTAAGGAAGAACATGGAGCCTTGATAACATTACAAAATAATGAAAATTTGGTTATCAGACTCGCTGATAAAGGCGGTCAGATAGTGTTAATGGATAGATCTGATTATGATAGAGCAATACAAGATATGTTATCTGATGCTAATTTTTATGAACATATTACAACAGCTAGAGTTGATTCTATGATATAGACTGTCCAAAATACTATTAAATGGCTACAATATACTTCTGTTATTGACCAAGATCTGGCTAAATATTTGTACATATCTAATCCCACTATTCCAGTTATACAAGGACTGCCTAAAATACACAAAAATCATACTAGGCCTCCTATGAGACCAATAGTTGCTGGTAATAATTGGTGCACTGAGTCATTGTCTATATATATTGATAAGCATATTAAACCGATAATGAATAAATCTTGTATAATATTAAGAGACACAGAACAATTTTTAAGTGAATTGTATAATTACTCGAGAGATATTACTTCCTTGGATAAGTTCATATTTGTTACTTTAGATGTAACATCTCTCTTCACTGTCATACCAAATGACATAGGTATTGAGTATGTAGTACAATTATTGAATATGATGGGAGATTTTAATGAAAAGGATATATATTTATTACAGACTCTATTGAGTCTTGTATTACATAATAATATATTTGTGTATGACCAGAAAGTATATTGGCAATGAAATGGAGTTGCTATGGAGAGCTCTTGCTCCAACAGTTATGCAAATGCTGTGATGAGTATATGGGAAACCAAATATATAGTAAATGGTCCCTTCACTGCTTGTATCTCCTTTTATAAAAGATTTATAAATGATTTGTTTATCCTATGGAGAGGAAGTGAAGAAATATTGTTTGAATTTATGGAGTATATTAATACATCATCTAACTTTTTGCATTTTACTTTGAATTTCTCTACCATAGGTATAAATTTCTTGGATGTATATATTTCTAGGGGTCTACTTTACATTACCAACACAACACTTCACCGACATACAAAACACCGACCCCAAATAACCGAAACCACACAACACCGACAACTCACAAAACCGAACACAATTACACCGACACAAACAACGTAAACTACACATCACACACAATCACATATCCACTAACCCTAACCCAAACCCTAACCCTAAGGTCTGACACTACCGCACAGTTACCCTACCCGCACCCTAACCCTAACTCACTTAACCCACCCCTACACCTAAAGACTGTCACTATCGCACACTTAACCTACCTGCACCCTAACCCTAACTCACTTAACCCACCCCAAAACAAAAAGCCCATCACTATCGCACACTCACCCTACCCGCACTCTAAACCTAACTCACTAAACCCGTCCCTAAACTACGGTCCATCACTATCACACACTTACCTTACCCGAACCCTACCTCCGACACTACCACACACTCACCTTTCCCACACCCTAACCCAAAATCCCACAATATCGCACACTTACCTGACCGCTCCTAACTCCGTCACTATCGCACACTTACCGAGTCGCGCTCACACGTTACCCTTGTCGGTCTTTCGGCTGTCAGCAAATCACCTTTTCGGTCAACTTATCTGTCGGTCGTTTCGTCTCGGTCTTCCACACATCGGTGAAGTGTCGTTTCAGTAAAGTAAAGTGGACCCATTTCTAGAGATGTTAGTGGTAAATTGATTAGTAGTTTGTATAGGAAAGAATGTCATGCTAATCAGCTACTTAATAGATGTAGCATGTATCCTAATTTTGTTTTTAGAAATGTAGCTAAGAATCAATTCTTTAGAGCATCAAGACTAAATGTTAATGACGAAGACTATCAGAAATTTAGGACTCAAACTGAGAATGAATTATTTGAAAGAGGATATGAACAACATTTGATTCAACATACCTCTGGTGTAGTGGATACATTAAGGTCTACTACAGTTAAACCTTACTTCTCTGAGAGCAGACCAAGGACTAGAAAAGTAGTGAATAATAAACTTAGAATGTCCTTACATTATACTAGGGACATAGCTAAGTATATAGATGTCATCAATTCTCATTGGAATATTTTAACAACTGATGAACATATTAAGACAATTGTGGGTGTGAGACCACGATTTTCTTTTAAGAATAAGAATTCACTTAAGAAAAAATTATGTTATAACATATCTAAAAATCCAGTAGCTAGTGTCCCTGGAACTAAGCCTTGTGGCAGCTGTAATTATTGTACTTATGTTTGCACAGATATAGTTTTTAAACATCCAGATACAACCAAGAATTTTTATATTAAGGTCGGTGCAACATGCAATACCATGCATGTGGTATATCTTGCTATATGTACATTATGTAATAAATATTATGTAGGTAAAACTGATCGCTCATTAAAAGAAAGAATTAGAGAGCACCTATATAATATTAAGAAAAAGAACCTTATTAATGCACTTGCTAGACATGTATTGAATCCAAATGAATTACATACTTTTAAATTTTTAGTTTTAGATAGGACATATGATAATGTGAGACATGGGGATATTAGGTCCAGAACAGAAGAGTTGGAGGCTACTTGTATAGTCAGACTTAGGGCGAATCATGGCCATGGTCTTAATGACCATGTCCCTATAAGACCTATATTACATAAGAGACCTTTACGCAAGTGATATGTACTATGTTTTTATATCTGTATTTTTAACTATGGTATTCATATATTTTAAATGTGCTGTTACTTTAAATTTTAATTGTTTTTTGATCACATGATGTTTTGAATGGGTATATATAGGTGGTTTATGTCAGCAAATGTTAAACACCTGATGAAGCTGTATGTGATAGCGCTAGTGTCATTAAAGCTGAGCTCAAAGACTATCTTCTCTGCCTTTTATTCTTTGGAACTACATACCTTCTGGAATTAGTGACTGTTTATACTGGAGCCATACCTTTGCTGCTTGAATTTTCATTTGGATTGTATTTTTTCAGCAGAGGTAAAAGCTGTTTGTTTGGTGACTTTGTTATTTTCTATATACATTGAATAATATGAATCAGTTCAGTATATATCTTATACATTTATATGTATATTTTATAGTATAGTTCTTATATGTTTATGTAATGGAGGTCTATCACTTTAAGAATGGAGAGATGTGTGTTTTTTTCCACCAAAGATGGTATTTAAACTTTTTGTATTTTGTGAATGTCTATGGTCTGAAGAAGCCCTATTGGGTGAAAGCGCTAACCTCTGTCTGTGAATAAACCTGTTTCACGTTACAGTTTGGATGTGGTTTATCCTATACAGCTCTCTTTCATTCCAGCATCCGTTTATTGGATTTATCATTGATATTTAATAAGAATTAATAAATGCACAAGACAATACTCATTAACTCAACGCAATGACAATAGAGTTCAGAATCACAGGAAATATTTTAAAACAACATTGCAGAACAGTCTCACATAAATACAGAAAACATCTAGACTACTCATGCTATATTCCTATCTATCTCTAAGAGATACTATGCCCTCAATGTCTTACTTAAAGAGCCAGGCAGATGCAATTGCTGAATGGATGTGTTCAGATCCAGAGACAAATACAAAATGTCCTGACTTTCTCTTTGAGATTGTTCTGATATTAATAATACACATTACTGCTGGGTCATCTCAGAATACATCATTCTCTTCACCCCTGCCCTTAGTTTCCAGGCTAACAGGAACTTAAAATGTAACATGTCTCTGTTAA
The DNA here is from genome assembly GCF_019279795.1 of Protopterus annectens. NCBI lineage: Eukaryota > Metazoa > Chordata > Ceratodontiformes > Protopteridae > Protopterus > Protopterus annectens. Next base: position 48,641,020 of record NC_056750.1, read on the forward strand.
AAATACTTACCTCTCAGAAGCTGACACTTATTTCTTAAAAGCTTGCCTGGAACTGGGAATCATAAAACTGTTAAATACTTTTACCCTTGAAACCTATAACCATCTCTGTCTCAAACAGTAGAAAGAATTTCCAGCTGCAGACATTCTGTCTTCTAGCTGAGGTGAACACACTCATAAAAATCTTTACTTATCAACTTATTTTCTTACAGTTTGCAAGTTAACTCTGTATGTCCCAACTTCTGCTATGAAAACATACATTTGCACAGGCATACAGTCCATAAATATCTTTACTCTTCTCCAGCAGAGTGCAGTGTGGTTACATTTTTAAAGCTCAGCACATAGCATATAGTTTAATCATAACATATAGTTCTTTTCCATTTGTAAGACAAGCCTGTGGATCATATTAATATTTAAAAATGACATAGCATTATTTACAAAATTCCAACTAGCTGGGCTGGCAGCCTTTACAGTAGACATGTGATGGTCAAAGGCTAAATTACTATCTATGTGTATCTATAAGTCCCTGACTTCTGGATCAGCTCTAACAGGTGTGTTGTCAATATAATAGGCACCAGGGATGGATGACTTCCCAAAAGATTCTATTATGCATTCCTTCTCATTTAGTTTTAGTCCATGGCTCTGACACTAGTTTTGAGAATAGGACAGCAGTGTTAGTGAAAAAGGTTTGAATGGTTGGTTAGCTAGCAGAAAGCAGTCTTGATTTACACATTTATAGGTGAGTACTAGGCTACACCAGGGCAATCATTGCAGGCTATGTGCAAAGAAATAATGAATCAAGTGTGAACAGTGTTTGATCTCACAAAAGAGTTCCCAGTGGAAGTGGGTGTGCACCAGGGTTCATCTCTGAGCCCATTCCTGTTCATACTGGTGATGGATTACATTAACAAACATGTCAAAGGGGACAGGTCAACAAAGTTGCTGTATGCAGACAATGTGGCATCATAGGCAGACTCAGAGCAAGAACTTCAGAAAAGAATAGGGAAAAGGAATACAAAACTGAAGGCACATGGGATAAAACTAAGTACATATAATTTAGTGGCAATAGCAGGAAATTGGAGAAATCAGAAGAAGCTCAGAAATGAGATAGAAGGTAAAAGAGTGGAACAAGTTAACGGCTTTAATGAAGAGGCCAAAGCTAGAATCAGAGGGGCTGCAAAAACGGCACAGAGTGTCAGGAGTAGTACATGACAGAAGAATGCCAAAGAAGCTGAAACGTAAGGTGTACAAAACACTGGTGTCACCAGTACTACTACATGGTACAGAAACCTGGGGAGTAAAGGAAGAGAAGATGGGGAAGCTAGAGGTGATGAAAATGAAGTGCTAGAGATGGGTGTTAGGATGCACATTGTGGGGCAGACTAAGAAATGAGGACATACAAGCAGAAGACAAAGTAGCTCTAACATTGAGACGGTTTTATTCTGCAATCTAGTGGGAACAGAGGGCTAATCCAATGCCATCCGAGTTGCGAACTGCTGGTGGAAGGCTTATTGTGTGGTTATCTGATTGGTCTAAAGGCTTAACTGTGTAAAAGTCTTTCATCCTGCTGGTATAAAAGCCTCACATTTGCGCATCGAGCAAACAATGTTACTTGTGCCTTGTATATTAAGCAAGCTTCTTCAAAAAAATCTTCTATAGGAAATGCTCTCCATCATCTCCCACTGTTCATAGCTGCTCAAAGATCTGCCAGTTTGCACAGAGAGCAGCACCACTGCAGGTCATCTAATAGTATACGACTAAATGCTTTCACTTAGATATTTAAGTGATTCTCCCCCAGTGGCGGCTGGTGACTTCAAATGAAAGGGGGGCTGCAGAAGTCAGCTGAATGGGTGGGGCCAAGGGGGTGGGTGTGGCTAACCAGAACAGGGTGGGGCCATGCTCAAAACCACAAAAACTGGGACTTTAATTAAATATGCTGCCCTTGGTACCAAACCATCATTATGAAAGTCCAATCAAGACAAAATGAAGTGTAGAAGAAAAAATATTTCAATGCATTGGCTACATGACAGCTTACTTAATATCATAGGTTCATAGGTAGTTTCTAGGCTATTGGCCCAAGGGCCTACGTAAGCGTAGCCAACAAAGGTCCCTGGCTTATGCCACCCAAGAAAGTTAATTTCCTGTGTCCCTGTTGAGCAGAGCCACAAAAGTGATTCCCGGGGTGTATTTCCTATCTCCCATCCACTCATCAAGATTTTTCTTGAAGTGTGCTAATGAGGAACTTTGCTTGACATAGATGGGTAGCTTGTTCTAGAGTATAGGAAGTCCCTGGGGCAGGAATCTAGCCCTCTAGCATGTCCTGTTTATTGTGGTGACAAAATTTAGGTCCCTAAAGTGTGTAGCTCAGAGGAATTGGGATTTCTTTAGGTGTAGCATGTCCAGCAGCTCTGGGTTTGACATAACTTTATATGTTAGGCAGAGATCTCTTCAGAGTAGGCGATATGTTACAGAGTAAAGCTGGAGTTTTTTTGAGGCGGTCAGTGTGGGGCATCTGTTTGAGGCCAGTAATCCTCTTTGTGAGGTACTTCTTTGGCCTTTTCAGCTGCTGCAGATGTCTTGTGAGGTACATTCCAAAAGGGGCATTGTACTCTATAATGGGTCTAATGAGTGCCGAGTAGAGGGGAACAAGTACCTCTTTTTTCCTGGATGAGAATGCTTTTGTGATGAGGTGTGCCACATAGAAGGATTTCCTGACTACTGTGATGATGTGATTATCAAAGGAGAGACTACTGTCCACCTCGGTCCCAAGGTCTCTTATCACACATTCGGCATTAAGTAGACTGCCGTTTATGTGGTAGTTCATGGGTACAGAGTTTTTACCAAAGGGGATGACAATGCACTTTTTGGCATTGAGCTTGAGGCCATGCCTCTGACACCAGGCATCTGTGTCAGTGAGGCCCTTCTATAGGATGTCCACATCATTTAGGGACTCAACTATGGCTCCTAGTTTGCAGTCATCTATGAACTTCAGTAGCCATAGACCTCCTGTGTTAGCCTGTACTTCAGAAAAGTAGATACCAAACAGTAGAAGTCCCAGGACTGAACCCTGTGGTACTCCACTTGTCACTGGTTTGAAGTCATATTTGGAGTCTGCAACTTTTACAGTGTGGGTTCTGTCAGTGAGCCAATTGGCAACCCATCTTGTGATGTAGGGAGAAGCATAAATCAATAGTATAAAAATATGACAGGAAACCAGGACATTCTGCAAAATCAAGGACAGATGAAAAGCCACTGTAGTACTTGTGTCTACCTTGGATGGGGGATGCTCTGCACACTTACACTGCATAACTGCTCCTTGCCTTGCTTGGACATATCCAGAGTCACTACATGAGGAAGTGGGGAGTGACAAGTATGTCACAATTTGAAATGTCTCTGGATGATGGTGATGGCCCTGACACTTTTATCATACCTCTCAAACACAGAGCAAGAAATCTGGACAAAGCCATAAACAGAAGTGGGACAAAGGACCAAAAATAAGGACAAATTTTAAATATTGCTCTTATAAACTTAGAAAGATAATAGAATAGTAGGTACTGCATTAGTATGAATTTTCTGAAAGGTATGAAATCTGAAACTCAAATGTCTGTCATTATTTTCTAACTTCAATCTTTAATGATTTGCCACTAATCTGACAGAAAAACACAATTTTATGAAAAACAGGCCAAAATGTGATGCAAAAATATAAAATACCCACACAATACAACTGGGAACCTGTCAAAGAAGGGACACTTTTTAAATACTAGTACTGTTAAGTTGCGCAGCTGACAAAATAAGGGAATTTATATGTATTTCTGAAATAAAAGTAATCTACAACTCTGATCATTGCAATTATTTATTAATTATAAACCCTCCAAGTTTTCTTCCAAAATTATCATTTTGCTGAGGGATTATTAGGGGGAGAGCAACATTTTGAGCCACAATCGGGACAGCTGAGAGGTTTGGATATAACTAATTCTATAAAGCGATTTATTTGCATGTACCTCTCAACCTCTTAATGCATAAAATCTGGACAAGGCCAAATATATTTGGGGAAAAATACAAACAGTACTACAAATTGCTCTTGGATAAACCTAGACAGTTGACAGAATAACAGGTTTTGCTTTAGCATGCATTTTTTTGAAAGGTATGAAGTCTGAAACTCAATGTCTGTCATTATTTAGTGACTTCAGTCCTAAATGATTTTCCATAAAACCACAAATTTTATGAGGAACAAACCAAAAATGAGCAAAAATCCATTCATTTTGCAAAAATCTGGACAGTTGAAAGGTAAAGTTCAGCCGGGGCTGTCCGAGTTTGCCACCCCCCCCACACAAAATCATAGTCAAATGAGGCCTACCCCCTGCAGCCATTCCAATGTCCCATTACTTGGCTATTTCACTCCATTTACCATAAACACTGTAATGTGCATATTGCTTTACTTCTACAATGATTTGGATTTCATTTAAAAAATTTTATTTTACATTTTACAGCACAAACACTAATAGACATCTGCTAAACAAAACAATGCAGTCTCACAATGAAAATAGACTTAGCATTAAAACTTCTCTGCCCTTGAAATTCACATTCATTGAAACATCATTAAAACCCACATTCAAAGAAAATACATCTGACCATTGTCAGATAAAGATTAACTTTGGGCTGTTCAAATCATAGGCCCCTTGCACACATAGCATATATGTGTTCTTTGATACACTTTCCTTATTGTATTAAATTATATTGTATAATACAGTACAGTTGTTAGAATGCATTTTAAATTTATTGTTTTGAACATTTTTCCAGTAAACAATGAAACAAAATGCATGCACCAAATAATGACAAAACTGCCCATTTCGGAACATTTCCATAATAAAAGTCTACTCAAACTTCTACAATCCACCAGTCATCTAAATAATCCCACACTAGATACCAGGGATGCTCTATAGAACATGCCTTATAGGCACTTAAAAAAAGAAAGGCAATATGGATTTTTTTTGGGGGGTGCATTACTAAACATCATGGATATTTTATATAGCATGCCTTAAAGGCTCTACAAAGGACTCAAATCCTGTACCCTTCCACTTCACACAGAGGAAGGTAAACAAATTCACCAACACTAGAGATCAGGGAAGCTTGAAAATAGCACCTAATATGTATAGTGAAGGTGGGGGTTAATAGCTTTTGCTACTAACAAAGTTAAGAGGTGTTTGGAATGTGTGTGTGTGTGTGTGTGTGTGTGTGTGTGTGTGTGTGCATGTGTATTTACATGTGTGTGTGTGTGGGTGTGTGTGTGTGTGTGTGTGTGTGTGTGTGTGTGTGTGTGTGCGTGTGTGTGTGTGTGTGTGTGTGTGTGTGTGTGTGTGTGTTTGAATGTGTGTATTTGTGTGGGAGAGTGAAGAAGGGTGCCTGTGCCAACACAATGCATGTGCCACCAGTTGTAACTACTGCAGGAGAGTGTTGATTCAAACTAGCAGTAGTTTTTGGTTATTCGGTGGCATGCAAATAAGCTGATAATGAGATTATTTTCTCATTGTGGGAAATTTGTCACAGCATAAAACATCTTGTAAACAGCTTCCTTTTACTGCAGCTCTTAACATGGGTGGTGAGGTTGTTTCTAAATCCTCAGGACTTTTTTCAAATTTCAGTAACTATATGAATAAACAAGCACTTGGAAAGCAGCTTAAGTAAGGCTGGTTACTAGGTATTTCTACAAAAGAGGACAGTCTCAGGACTGCAGCATCCACCTCCTTTAAAAGTACAACACAGTACAGTATCAGCAATACATCTATATACTGTGGGAGTAGAACCCACAGCATTCTGCATCAAAAGCAAGTACACTACCTGTTGTGCTATTAACAATGCAAGCTGACTCAGCATACACAGCACTAAACTTATTTTCCCCTGAAGCTCTCAGCTCCTTGTAAAATCCATGACACTCAACTGTATCTGTCAACTTTGCAGTATAAGCAATCTGGAAAAAGCCAAAAGTTATTTGGGGGGGGGGGCAAAAGCCATAAAACCAGGGGCACATTTTAAACATTGTATAATCTTGGAAAGTTGCTAGAATAAAATGCTGTGTTACCACCATGCATTTCATTGCCAAATCTTGAACCCAGGACCCTGTGCACTATAGTCAGAGCAACATACCACAATGCCAAATTAGCGGTTCCTGCAAAGAGAGGAAGACTGAAACTTAAATAGCTATCGTTTAGTGAATGCAGTTTTCACCATAGCTCTCAACCTCTTAGCACAAAACACCTGGACAAAGCGAATAATTGGTGAATACAGCCCCCAAACATATTCAGTGAATTCAGTTCTATACATAGCTCTCAACCTCTTAGCACAAAAAAAAAACTGGACAAAAGCCAATAATGGGGGGATATAGCCCCAAAAGTAGGGACACATTTCAAATATTGATCTTATAAACTTAAAAATTACTAGAATAAAAGGTTTTGTGTTACCATGTACTTTCTGAAGAATATGAAGTCTGAAATTCAAATGTCTCATTATTTACTGAATTCAAAATCCAGAAAACCACAGATTTTATGAGGAACAGAACAAAAAAGTGAGGTAAACATCTGAAACATTTTCACAAGTGGTGGTGGGTAGGGAATTAAGGCTCTTGCTATCTGCATCCAAGGTACAGAGTTTGAGCCTGTCTCTAGCCACCAGACAGATTTAACTGGGGTGTTGCACACACCTTTTAATGCCTCCATGGAAAAAGCTCTGTAAAACACAGGCACACTACCTGACATCCATATTAAAGGGAAATACAAAAGGTCCTGGAAAAAGCTCAGTAACAAATGATCCCAGTTCTGCAAAAGCAGCAGCTAGTAAAGCAGTTCAAAGCTCCATAACAAATAGTTCTGAGAGCAGCCACTAGTACAGACTTGAAAAAGCTCCATAACAAATTGTCCGGTCCCACAACAGCAGCAGCTACTTTGTACAGACTTAAATTGTCCAGTCTCACAAGAGCAGTAGCTACTACAGACTTGGTCCCGTGACAGTAGCTACAGGCTTACATTATCCTGACTGCTGACATTGCAGTCCAATTCCCTTCAAGTCTATGTGGTTGTAACCATGTATATTTCTGGGATATCTGCAATCTGATGCCTTGTTTCCTAATCTGGACTGCTGTTTAACCAGTCTGGATTAGGAAACAAGGCATCTAATTTTAGTGTTTTTTTTTCCTTTCCTTTTTACAGCTGGGGGGGGCTACAGTCCTGCAGTCCAATAGCACGAGCCGCCACTGCTCTCCCCTATTCCTTCCTATCTATTAAGGATTTGGTATAATGGATAGGTGCTTCCCTGTCATCTCTGTTTTTGGCTTGGTGTATATAGACATCCTGATGCAGTGTAGTAACTGCCTCATGTTCACTCACATACACTTAATTTTAGAACAGACAAACAGTATGTGAGAGATGTAGATACACAAAGTAATTGGAGGCAAAACTCTTACATGCACACACAAAAAATGCAAACCAGATTGTCGGTGTTACACCCAAAACACTCACTACTGACACTAAGAAACAAACACACAGACCCACATATGCAGAGGTACTCACTTGTAATCTGCCCAAACCTCAAAGATATCCTAAAGGCATCTCTCAGCGGCCCCGTGCACACCCAAAAATGACAGCACCTCACACAACACAACTCTGAAAATCATAGTAGCCTCGGTTCCAAGCCCATAAGGCAACACTCCACACAGCTAAAAATTCTAGTTATTGGTACTTCCATTGTAAGACATACTGATGACTCCACTCACCAGGCTAAACAAGGAGAAGATCACAGTGATCTGTCTGTCTGGAGCCAGGCTCGGCCAGATTACACATGCTTAGGTCTTTAAATGACAAGTACCAGTGTAACATGCTTTTAGTCCATGTGAGCATAAATGACATATACCTCACAGGACTACATGAAGAGAGACATAATGAAGCTCTCTGAATATATGTCCCAGGTGGGTATGAATCAAGCTTTGGGTAACATCCTACATTCACCAATGATGGTGCCACAGTACTAGCAAAAAACGATTGACTTCAAAAAATGGCTTAGGTTCTGGTGTCAAAACAAGGTGATCCAATATCTGTCAGCCTGGGGAGACATGACTGACAAGCCACAATGTTTTTCTAGAGATGGTTTGCACTTGTCACCATTTTGCTTTTGGATGCTCGCAAAAATTTTACATATCCCATAGTGCATTTTTTAGAATGTAAACTAAGCAGGAAAAAGAAAACAAATGAAGTAATCCAAAAAGACACCATGTTGGACACAAGTTTAGTATAGTAAGCGCTTTCGTTTATAGTGCAATAAATAAACTTCTTCAGACAAAAAACACAGGAAAAGAACAGTTATTATAAAACAGCATTACATGACATCACATCCTGCTTTTAAATTAAAAGCAATATGCATTCAATATAATACATATATACATATCATTCTTATTAAAAGTAAGACACCAAATATACATTCAAAACTGAATATAAACATAATAAATATACAAATTTATCTAAAAGAAGCCTTAAGCTCGTATAATTCAACTCTCCTGGTCTTCTAACCTATACAGGAAAAGTACTTTTAGGAATAACTATTTAGATTACACTAGTATGCACCCATTCTTTATGAAACGTAATATGGCCAGAGGGCAATTTATACGTATTTCCAGATTAGTGAGTGAAGACTACAATTTTGAGAAAGAATGTTCCACTCTTAAGTCTTTCCTAATTGACAGGCACTATCCTGAAGCTTTACTTGATTCTCTCATCTCAGAAGTTTCGCAGTCTAGACTTTCTGCGTTTCCTCCCATTATCAAATCTGGCTTCTTACCCAAGGGTAGAATCGGGTCTGCACCCCCACCCCCTCCTCTTAATACTACCACTAATATTTCTCCTGACTTCAGTAACCCACAAGTTATGAACACAGAAGGTACTTTTCAACATGGCCAATTCTCACAGGATAATATTACATGTAGCGGCACCTTATCTACTACTCCTTCCCAGCAAAATGTTTTGAGAGATTGGACTATAGCTTTTCCAGTACCCATTTGTAGGGATTCCACTTCTATTAGGAATATCATTCTTAACAATTGGGACATTTTAACTAATAGTCAGGAGGTTTATAATAAACTGGGCATCTCTCCTATTTTTTTATATAAAAAATCTAGGTCCCTTAGATTCTCTTTTGAAAATAAAGACAGCAGGTTTTTATTTGACACTGACCCTCCTCTTTCCAATGCCCCTGGTATGTTCTCTTGCGGCCATTGCATAGCTTGTCCACATATTTTTGTAGGTAGTACATTCACATTTAAACACCTTCATTTCACTCTGACTTTTTCAAGTCACTTTGATTGTAAATCTGACAATGTTGTTTACGCTGCTGTCTGTGTTTCCTGCCCAGCCTTTTACGTAGGTAAGACAACTAGAACACTATCTACCAGGATAAAGGAACATTTAGCTGCCATTAGAAACAATGACACCAGAAATGCACTAGCCAAACATAAGTTAACTTGTACTAATTTCACTAGCTTTAAATTTATAGTTCTACAAAAATTACAGTTATTTTTTGGAGATGTTAATAATCTTTTAGAGGTCAAAGAATTAATGTGGCAACTAAAATTAAATGCAGATTCTCCTCCTGGATTAAATGAAAGCCTGAATGTTAAATGTGCTTTAAGGTGGAGATATTAGCTTACACTTATTGGATTGACATTTTTCACATCCAATTAATGTCTTATTTGTTTATGATTGACATTTCATAGGTTGCCTAGTTACTTGGCTTGTTTCTTTAATTGCTGTCACTTCAATGGTTTAGAGCTGTTTGTTACCGCCTTTTTGGATTGCCTTTGTTATAATACATGTGTGCATTATACTTTTACATCATTTGTCTGAAGAAGTCCTAGCTACTAATAAAGGGACGAAAGCTTATTATTGGCTCCCTCGTCTTCTTTCCAGTTCAGAAGTTTTCAAGTTATAAGTATTTTATTCTTCTGCCGGTGCGACAGTTGTTTTTGGTATTATATTTTTATTCTGTCTTATATACTATGGAATCATCAATGAAGGAGCGTGGCTCTAGCAGCCAACTTGTTTCTGATTCACCTACTTGCTCTATTCCTTCGGATTGCCTATCTACACATTCCTATGATGACAGCATGTTCTCATCAATGGAAGGTACTGTTACTAATATTCCTAAATATAACAATTCCTGTGAAGTTGCCTGTGAGGCTGCTACTGCTAAAGGGTTGGTTTCCACATGCCATGTTACAAGTGATATTTCACACTCTACTAAAATGCTGGATTCTACAGGCCGTATTATGGCTGATGCTTCAGAATCTCTTATTTTGCCGCCAAGCAGCATCAACACTGTTATAACAGCTGCTTTAACCACAGACACATCGAACTCAATTGTTGGTTCTGCATCAACTACTGGCTTTACATTGACTGACTTTCAGCCTTTATCAGCATCGGAAGTAACACCTGATGTTAAAACTACTGGCTTTGCATTGACTGACTTTCAGCCTTTATCAGCATTGGAAGTTACAATTAATGACTTTCAGCCTTTAACAACATCTGTAGTCACATTTTCGGATTCTCAGCCTTCACCAGCACCTGAGGTTTCCATTAAAAGTATTCAACTGTCACCAGCATTGCATATTATTGAAACCTCATCAGCAACACAACGGGCACAAGATGAATTTGACTCACTTGATTTTGAGTCTCCCGGTTGTGAGAACTATACCTTCACAACCGCTACTTTCACTAACTCAGCCTTGAACACCACGTGCAGTTTGGCTTCGAGTCAGCCTCAACATTTTTCTAACAGGTCCCAGTCTAGCAATGCTCAAGTTTTGATCTCTAAGTCACTGGTTCACCCTACAGATAAGGGAAACAACATACCACATTTTTTACACTCACCTGGATCACTCCCACTGTCTGCTAGCACAGTTAATCCAACTGCTGAAGTTGTCGTACGTCCGAAGATTAAAAATATTCCGTTGAAGTCTGAATTCAGCTTGTCTGTCCCTCTTCCTCATCTGTTGTCACCTGTTGCATATATAGATAAACCTTATGGCTCCTTGCCCAGTGATCTTCCACTTGTGCGAGCTGCCGATCACACCCTGGACAATCGTTTTGCTTGCCATGTTCCAGTCAGTTCCATTAATAAATTACAAGTACCCTCCTTGCCTCCGACTTCAGTGTCTACAAATAGGATCGTACCCTCTGATTCCAGGATTGGTCTTGTTGCACAGTTCAACGAGAGCTCTTCAAAAGGAAACCTTCTTTTTTCAGCGGATAACACTTCCCCAGCTCGTCATGGTTTTTCTGAAACACCAGCAGTTAATGGAAGTCCCGTTGCACACCTGGTTACACAGCCTGTGAGTGGGGATCAGGTACGGGACCTGCGTCCTCACTTGTGCTTATCAGCAGAATCGGAGAGGGTTTCCTCATCTGGAACTCTGTTGCCTTTGCCTCTGAACAGTTTTGTCTGTTCCGCACCGCCATCTACCATGCCGGCTTGTTCGGCACCTCAGGCCTCCCTTTCTAATTTGCCTCTGCCTGTGGCGGGAAACTTGTCCTGTATTCAACGATCCATTTCATCGCGCATTACACCAACCTATTCTCCGCCAACTTCAGTCACCTCCGCTATACAACGCGATGCCTCTGCTAATGTTTTAAACTCTGCAGCTAGAGAAGCTGATATTATCCGAGCTTCTCCGTTTAATTCCATCACTGCTTCTGGTCACATTTGTGATATGTCTAATAAGGATTTCAGTAACAATAAAAAGGCTCCCCACATTACGTACAAGCATACTGACTCTAAGACTAACTATTTAAACATGGTTTTGGACAATTCTTTTGAAAGCACTGATAAAGGGTCTATTACATTGAATAATGTTCGTGTTTTGTCTAATGGTGCTTGCAATACAATGAACAACTCTGCCGCTTTGTCCAAAGATGTTGTTCGTGTTTTGTCTAATGATGCTTGCAGTACAATGAATAACTCTGCTGCTTTGTCCAACGATGTTGTTAACAGTTCTGTTTTGTTACCAGACAACCAGGTTTTGACCTCTGATAGCAGGGATCAAGTTTTTCATCGCACTGATGGTTCTTCCATCCCTGGTGTATCTATTTCAGGGCACTCATATAAGGAAGCTTGTTTTTCAGGTGCAGATTCTGTTAATGTGAATGTATGCAATACACAATCCTGCTTTTCTGTTTCTGGTTCTACAAATGTTAAGATATCCAAGATGTCTGAAGATGGGATTTCTGCTCATGCTGGCCGTTTTGTCATTTCTAATCAACATAGGTCTGGCTCTGTATTTCATAACTCACAAACGCCAGGCACCAGTTTTGACACCACCTCAGTTTCAAAGCTTTTGGCTTCTCCTCACCACAGCTTAAACCAAACTAAGATCAGCAATTCACACACAAGTTCCTTACTTTTCAGCTCTCCACCTGCTGGTTACACTACCACCTCCTCACATATGCAACATTCTTTACAGCTTAGTTCTGACAATACTTCCTCACACATGCAACAGTCTTTACAGCTTAGGACTGACATTTCTTCCTTGCCCAACAATTTGTCTGCTGAAAAACAGGCCATGCCTCCTAATTTGTGCAAGGAAGCTTTTACACCTCCTCTACCAGCAGGCCCACGAACTCATGCACCCTGGCTTCCCCGCCCTCCCAGAGAGGGTTCCTCTTTGCAGCCTCCCGCACATAATCATATACAAGGCAGGGCTAGCATACGGCAAGGTACACACAGCACAATACCCGACTCTTTTAAGGATCCTGCTTGTCCTACTGCTTCACAATCTATGCAGTCACAATCCACAAACCCACAGGAACACTGTTTTTTCACTGATGATCTCCTTACATGTTTGACTTCTAACCAGGATGTCAATCCCTTCTTACAGGATTTGGGTTCCACTGTTTCCTCTGTTTCCACAGATTTTTTGCTTCGTGCGGAGCAGGAGAGCATTAAGGAACTTAAAGATTTACTGTTCCAACTAGAAAGATTGATTATTTCCTTCAAGAATGTTCAGATGGATATACATTACTTGTCCTGCTGTTTGCAAAATAATATTGTTCCTTTTGGCTTACGTATTGTTAAGTTTCCCAATAATGTTAACAGTAATTCTTCCTTGTACAAAGACCTTGTTTCCCTTTACAATGACACTGGCCTTCGGTCGGTGGGAATGATTGTTAAACATAAGGAATCACAGTTGTCTTCTCTCAGAACTGACATACAATCCCTCCATGATGTAATTTTGTCTCATCCTCATTTCCAACAACTTCTTCATGTCTTTAATGGTATTCATCCCCGAGTCAACAGACATGTTGCCACCATTATTCATCGGAAGAAACAAAAACTTCACAGGGATTTCACTCAATATCAAAACAATAGAGCTTACCCCCTTAGATCAGATTTTACACATAGATTTAGTTTTAGGAATAGAACAAATACTGGCATTACTGACAATTCTGGGCATTTTGATTTTTTCCCTACTGCTGGTGCGTCCAATGTAACAAACAGGGATCCTTCCCACAAACATGACATTGCTGGTAACAATTTTCCTCCTCCTGCTTCCCATTCTGCCTCTGGTTCTCTTCGTAACAACCGTTCACCCTTTCATAATCATTCAGTCTCTTTCAATTTTCCCCCCTCGTTCAAGAACAGGACGTCCTTTTCTGTTTCTAACATGACTTCTCCTTCTCCTTTGCATACTACTCCTCGTTCTCTTGTTCCACACCCTTCCTCCTTTCCGTCCCCCTCGGTCTCTTCTTCCACCTGTCCTCCCAACTCTTTCCCTTCCTCTTCACCCCCTCTTATTTCTCTCCAGCCTCCTGGTTCTAGTCTTCCTTCAGGTTCTGGTCGGCTGCCTATTTCCTCCCAGCCCACTGTTCCTTCCTCTTCCCTTCGCCGCTCCTTTCCCCCTCCAGTACATCCTTCTTGTTCTGTTATGGGTTCTCCCATTTCCTTTCCTCCTTCTTCTATTCATGCTTCTGGCCCTTCCCTTGTATTGTCCCACCCCATTTCTCCCCTGGTTGCTTCTCCTCTGCCTCCTGCTTCTCTCCCTACCTCTTTCCCTCCATGTTCTTCCTCGTTTCCTTCTTCTT